>NC_035435.2:5737874-6037874 GCF_002127325.2 Helianthus annuus | reverse complement strand
TCATCAAGGCAGGAGCTGAGGATAGGTAATCCTTAAGGGCTTTGAGAGCATTTTCATGCTTTTTTCAGTCCACTCAAATTTCTTGTTCTTTCTCAAAATGTCATAGAATTCCTTGCACTTTTCTAATGACTTAGATATGAACCTATTCAAGGCTGCGATCCTCCCTGTCAATCTTTGCACATCCTTTGCATTGGCAGGATGTTTTATGTTCATAATTGCCTTGATTTGCTCTGGACTCGCTTCTATGCCTCTTTTTGTCACCATATAGCCTAAGAATTTGCCTGCTTTAACACCAAAGTGACACTTGGAAGGATTTAGTTTCATATTAAATTTATCAAGGATATCGAATGCTTCGTCCAAGTCTCTAAGGTGATCCTCAGCTTTCTTGGACTTAACCACCATGTCATCTATATAGACTTCCATAGTGTGTCCAATTTGTTCCTTAAACATCATATTGTCTAGCCTTTGATAAGTAGCACCTGCATTTCTTAGTCCAAATGGCATAGCAATATAACAATATATACCAGTTGGGGTCATAAAGGCTGTATCCTCTTGATCGGATGGTTCCATCTGAATTTGCTGAAATCCAGATGAAGCATCCATAAAAGTCAACAACTCATGACCCGCGGTAGCATCCACCATGGAGTCAATGTGGGGTAATGGGCAAGGATCCTTGGGACATGCCTTGTTTAAATCAGTGAAATCGACACATACCCTCCACTTTCCATTTTTCTTTTGAACAACAACCACATTGGCTAACCACCTTAGATACTTAACCTCTCTTATCATACCTGCTCTGAGCAGTTTATCTACCTCCTCCTGGATAATGGCATTCCTTTCAGGTGCAAACTTCCTCTTTTTTTTTGATGTATTGGTTTGAATGACCTGTCAATGCCAAGTTTATGAGTAATTATATCTTTAGAGATACATGTCATGTCTTCATGCTTCCAGGCAAAGGTAGTCTTTCTTTTTTTAGGAAGGATATTAGATCCTGTTCAATGTTGTTGAGGATCACTGATCCTATGAAGATCTTGGATTCAGGATCCTGAGGATCCATAATGATATCTTTCACATCCTGTTCCCTTGCATCCAAGACATCTCTTGGAGATGCTTTAATTGCTATTGCTCCCTTGGTCTTGAGGCTGGCTTCATTGATGAGGTATAGCGATTCTTCGCTTCTTGTTGATCACTCTCAATCTTCACCACCCCCCATAGACTAGGAAGCTTTACACATTGATGATATGTAGATGGGACTACCTTCATGTCATGTTTCCATGGCCTGCCAAGGATAACATTGCAACAGGATAAGCAATCTATAACACAAAATTTTTGATAAGAATGAAGACCCTTTATGTAGATGGGAAGTTTAATGTCCCCCAATGTGTTCTTGGTTTCTCCACTGAATCCCACAAGAACTGAGGATCTTGGCACAATATCCGACTCAGGAATGTTCATCTTCTTGAGGACATCAAGCTGAATGATGTTTACAGAGCTTCCACCATCTATCAAGATCTTGCGAACAAAATGGTTAGATATAAAGAGGGTAATAACAAGACCATCATGATGAGGATCCTGGACATCAACTCGATCATCCTCATCAAAAGTTATAACTTTTTCCTGTGTAACTATAGAGGTTCGGATGGGTCTGTCCCCATTATCCATCTTGGTTTCCTTGGCATGTCTCTTGGCTGCTGAAAAGGAAGTACCACATATGTCTGATCCTCCGGATATGAAGTTGATAATTTGTGCATCAGCAGGAGGAGCAGGAGCTCTTTCTGGAACTTTTTCAGGATCCTGGATCCTTGACTTTTTTTCTTCCCAACAGCTCCTTCAAGTGCCCTTTGCTCAACAAGTAACCAATCTCTTTTCTCAGTGCAATACATTCTTCAGTGAGATGACCAAAATCTTCATGATATGCACACCATTTGGATTTGTCTTTTGTTGCAGCTGGCTTATCACTTTTTCTGGCCCATCTTGCTTTTTCACCTAGGTTCTGCATTGCAAGGATTAGTTCATTGTTATCAACAGAAAAACAATATTCAGAAATTGGAGGATAATCCTCATCATCCTCTTCCTGTTCTACTGCATGCACATTCTGGTTATCAGATTTGTTGTAAGACTTGGACTTGTTGATCCTGAAGTAGGATCCTTGCTTTTCTTGCTTCGAGGATCCTACCAGCCTTTCTTGGATCCTTTTATCATCCTCTAATCGGATGAATCTAAGGGCTCTGGTTCTCACTTCATCAAGATTCCTGCAAGGGGTTATGACAAGATCATCATAGAACAATGAATCCCTAAGTAAACCCATGTTGAAGGCTTCTACAGCCGTAGCAATATCCAAATTAGGAATATCTAAGGATTCTTTACTAAACTTAGTGATATAATCTCTAAGTGATTCATTTTGGCCTTGTGTTACCCTATATAGATCACTAGTTAATCGTTCAAATTTTCTGCTACATGAGAATTGACTATTAAACAGATTAACTAAATTAGCAAATGAAGTAATAGAGTAAGGAGGAAGACTTAGCAGCCATTTAAGAGCTGATCCTGTCAATGTGGATCCGAAACCCTTGCATAGACATGCTTCTTTTAACCTCTCCGGGATGGGATTGATCTCCATCCTTTCTCTGTATTGAGCTACATGTTCTTCTGGATCTGTTGAACCATCATACAGCTTCATGGTTGGTATCTGGAACCTTTTTGGAATTTCTGCATCACAAAGAGGTGGTGCAAAATGAGATATCCTGTGGCTTCCATCTGGGATTTCAGGAATGGGTTTAACCACTCCTAGTACGCTAGATATCATATCCTTCAATTTCTGTAATTCCCTAGCCATAGCTTGGTTGATACTTGTATCCTACACAAAGCCATGGTTATTGTTATAAGAATTATTCCAAGTGTTACCTCCTGAAGGATTCAAGTTTGGAATTCCAGATGTGAATCCATATTGGCGGGATTCTGGTATAATTGATGGACCAGAGGAAGCAATAGTCTGCATCGGGATGAAGTCTCCTAGATGAAGATCTGAACTTCCAGGTTGTACACTCCTTAAGAATCCTTGATCCTGAAAGATGTTGGATCCTTGATGTGCTATAGATGGGGGTCATGGGGGATAATCCATGGATCCGAAAACCTGAGACGATGATCCTTAAAGCTGAAAGGAGGATCCTTGAACCTGAGAGGATCCTTGAACTTGAGAAGAGGATCCTTGAACTGGCTGCGTCCCCATGTACCCTCCTGAACTGGTGAAGGATCCCTGATGCTAGAAAAAGGATCCTTGAGGTTGAGAAGAGGATCTTGAAGGTTGAAAGTAGGATCCTGGAGCCTGAGTCATTGCCGATGATCCAAAATGCATTCCTGTTGATCCACCCTGGTATTGGACATCCGGAGCTGCAGAATGCTGGGAAGTTATGACGGGAGTGTAGAAATTCAGCGATCTAGGCATCAATGGAGAGTGATCCTCCACTGATCTCTTTTGTTTCTTGATGTCACCGATCTCCCGGAGGATCCTTTCGTTGGTTTTGTCCTGCTGTTGTATGTGATCCCTCATCTGCAAAATCAAAGTAAAAAAGATCACTGTTAGTAGGACTAGAAGAAACATCAGAAGTTGGTGGTTTTGAGAAAACGGGGGTCGGTTTCTTCACAGGATTCTCAGCATTCTTCTGAGATCCAAAAGGTGGTGGAGGCAAAGGTGGAATGCCCTATGAAGAGGTGATTGCCGGCATGGAACTTGAAGTGTTCTTTGCTGAAGAAGCCATCAAGTTGAACCGAAACGATCACAATGACTAAAATTTCTTAGAAATGAAGCACCAATTGCCCCATGGTGGGCGCCAAACTGTTTTGGTCAAAAATTAGACTAGGATAATGCAACCAAATCTTCTTTTGTGAGGTGTGATGCTTGAATTGAATTGCGAATGTATGAACAACTTGTAAACAAAATGAACAAGTGACACTAGGATTTATACGAGGAAAAAGCCCTTGATCAAGAGATGATCTCCGGCATAAAAAACCTCGGGTGATGGATACTACCGATCACCAAATATAATTAATCAAATGATCTTTAATACTCGGGATGATAACAACCTTGTTACAAGGATCACTAGTGTGTAATGTGTATGAAATCGCCAATAGTTGCCGAGAGCTTTTCAAGTGTGTAAGTGTGTTGCTAACGGTTCTAATTCAAGCTGCTATCCCCTTTAAGAATAGAAATAATCTAAATAACAAACTATCCGCTAAATGTGCAAGCTACCCACGACTTCTAAAACGGTCAATAAGCTATGCACGTGTAGAATATTGAGAGCATATTCCCCAAGAATATCGGCAAGACCAAGTCCCACTCATTCATTCCTGCAAAACAAGCTTAAATACAATGGAAACAACCGTTAGTGTTAGGATAACAATGAGGATCCTGGATCCTTAATTCTGCAACGTCTTCTGAGGATCCTTAATTCAAACAGAATTGAGGATCCGTGATGCGTGTCAGTGTGTATATGTTTTTGATATATATTTAAGCCCTTTTTACACTTTTAGCCAAGTTTTAAATTTATAAAACACGATATTTACTAACACTAAACACACATATGGGCAAGTGCACCCATCATGGACGTAGTATAGTGTTGGTAAGATACCGAGGTCGTCCAAGGACACAAGAGCTTTTAGTACCGGTTTATCCTCAACGTCTAATCAAATCAAAAACTTAGAAAAGGTTTTTAAACTAAGAAAATAAAAACTAACTAAATGCTGAAAAATAAAATAAAAATAAAAACAGATAGACAAGATGAATCACTTGGATCCGACTCGTGTATTAGTATAACCTTTGATTATTTTCGCACTTTTGCACTTGTTTAAGAGATTATCTTAGTTATTGTAGTAGGCCCCTCTTTTGAAGGCGACGTTACCCTCAACCCAGTAGTTTGAGTCAGCAGGGATACAATCCTAAAGGGTCGGATTATTGAAAGATAATGAATTAAGTTATTAATGCAAATTATGGTAGGCCCCGCTTTTGGCGGTGACGTTACCCTCGGCTAAGTAGTCTGAGTCAGCAGGGATACAGTCCTAAATAGTCGGGTTACAGTATTAATAGTAGTTAACTTATGAGGGGGGTCAAAGAGTTTGGATCCCCGCCATCCAATACCTATGGGCATTGAAGGAGATCCAACTAAATTTGACCCAGGTCCCTTGCAGGACCTCTAAACGCTGAACAAGGGCAAGACCCTTACCAAACCGTTCCCTTAACCCCCGACCAGGTAGCCAACATACCTCCATATAGAGCGTGGAGATATGAATGGTGAAAATCTTTTATTTTATATAGACAGTAAAATAATGTCAAGACACCACGGACAAACGATAAGGAAAGACCACCTTCAACATAAGTAACTAGTTATTAAAGTCATTAATACAAAACCAAATAAAAAGTGCAAAAGATTAAAAATAAAAAGTATTATACTAAACACTTGTCTTCACCAAGTGATGTAAGAGACTTAAGCAAACATGGCCTTGATTGTCAAGAACTCTTACGATCAATCTTGGATCCCGAGACGACTCACACAGTCTATGATGGACAATGGATGATGGTGGTGGATGATGGTGTTGTGATGATGGTGGATGAAGTGTGAGAGAGGTGGTTGCCCTTCACTGTATCCACCCCCCGAAGAAGATAGGTGTCGGAGCGCGAGCAAGGCGATTGAGATGCATGTTTCGTAACAGGAGATACGGAACATCGAGAGGCTTCTGGTTGTGGATACAGTGAAGGACAACCAAATCTTTCAACCCTACAACGCCACTACTGTCGTGACGTTGGTTAAGCGAGTAGGTGAGGAGCCTGTGAATGTAGCGGTAGAGCGGGTCCCTCAGCTTAGTACTCTTGGTGCTGCTAGGGTTGTAGATTCCTTCACCGATTTGAGCCCATGCAGCGTGACGTTCATTTTCATCCAAGTCTCGTAATCCCCCGGTATTTTCCTCATTCCCCGATTCCTCTTCCCCGTACAGTCCTATTATAGCTCCAAACTATGCCATGGAGATCGAGTACCTTGTCCCGCCACACCGAAATGCAACCCCTTCATTGTCAAACGGGTCACACCTCGAGGTGAAAGTGAAAGTACTGTAGAACTCCATGGTGCATTGATGCACCGACCGAAGCCGAGTGTTCAATGCAACTGCTAGTGGTCCTGTAACGATGTTGTTGAATCGGTCCAGCTGGTTCACCATGGTTAACAGGTCCGTGAATGCTCGCCTGGGGTATTCCTCGGGTCTTGTTTGAAGTACTTTGTATCTTGCCCGAGCATCGAGTTCGCTTGCATTGAACCTTGTGAACTTTGCCATCTGAAAGAATACACCAAAAGAATTAGCATGAAACAATGAGATTTTTAAAGAAACTGCAAACAGTAGGCTGGACACGGCCCCGTGTTCAGTGGGCACGGCCCCGTGTCCAGGCGTCTGTAACCCAAAAACTTCATTTTTCGTCCCGGTCCCGAAAATCTGAAAATTTTTAGCCAAGTTGTTGCGGTTTCCCCCGAAAATGAAACCCTAAGTGTCGTTTTTCCCAAAATAACCCGTTTACCCTTCCAATTTATCTTTTTCGGTTCAAAAACAAGGGTTTGAGGTTTTAGGGAGAAATCGGACAAATCTATCAACAATTCAAGTGTATTTACTTCCTATTATACTAATCTAAACTACTACTAACAGATTGCATCAAAAATTTGAAGTTCGATCCGGATGAACTTGAAGAACCCTAGATTTTTCCCCAAATTTTTGATGTTTAACTACATGCAAGTAATTAATCTAACTACTAATGATGATAGAATCATACCTTGATGTTGTTAAACGTGGAGGTAACGTCGAAAATCTGCGGAAAATCGCCTGAACCAGAGCGTTTTCGGCAAAACGGGGCGTGTGGAATGAGATAACTGTTATGAAAAAGGGGTTTTATCCCGACAGTTGCCTCGACACGGCCCCGTGTCCAGCGGACACGACCTCGTGCCGAGCAAATTTAATTTTTTTTTCGTGCTCGTGTGCATGCCCCTTTTTCAGAAAAATGGTTAGAAGACTTACCGGTTTTTGATGTACACTCGCTTGTTTGTAACATGTCGGGTATGATGTGGATGTTTTTCATTCGTTCACCGTTTGAAGCGAGATCTCCTCTTCTTCATCCTCAATGGATCCTCGGTAGAGTTTCAGCCGTTGGCCATTGACTTTAAATGGAATCCCATTTCGAGCTTTAATTTCTACCGCACCGTGAGGAAAAACATGGGTGACGGAAAAAGGTCCTGACCACCTTTCGTGCGGTACTAGCGGCACCATGATGTCCTCCGTATGGACCTTCATGACAATGACGGAGAATCCTTCGTGCTTCATTACCATGGACGCATCTTCGGATGAGCTGGTCAGCACACATTTTGAAAAGATAAGGGTCTTCCCAAAAGTAATGCTTTACATCAGCAAAGAATTTCTTTCTTTGGTGATGCGGCCATCCTTTGGTGACTATACCGCTAGCTAGATAATTAGCATAGTCGGCATACCATGGTTCTTGTCTACTCTCCATCATTTCCAAGGATTCTGTAGGAAATTTTTCGTTGATTTGCTCGTCCCTGGTCGCCTCCAAAGCTGGGTCTTCTAGGCGTGAAAGGTGATCTGCAGCAGTGTTTTCTGCTCCTCGTTTATCCTTGATTTCGATGTCGAATTCTTGGAGGAGTAGAATCCATCTGATCAAACGGGGTTTTGCGTCTTGTTTCTTGAAGAGGTATCTGATAGCTGCATGATCTGTATAGACTACAGTTTTAGAAAGAACAAGGTAAGAACGGAATTTATCAAAAGCAAATACCACAGCTAGTAATTCTTTTTCTGTAGTTGTGTAATTTTCTTGTGCATCGTTAAGTGTTTTACTAGCGTAATAAATTGGGTGGAAATGCTTTTCTTTTCTTTGTCCCAAGACTGCTCCAACGGCAAAGTCACTTGCATCACACATGATTTCGAAAGGATATCTCCAATCGGGCGCTATCATGATAGGTGCATTGACTAGCATTTCCTTGAGGGTTAGAAATGCTTGATTGCATTCCCTGTCAAAGATGAAAGGCGCATCTTTTTCAAGTAATTTTGTTAGAGGTCTTGAAATTTTTGAAAAGTCTTTGATAAACCTTCTATAAAATCCGGCATGCCCTAAGAAAATTCTGATTGCTCTAACGGAGGATGGTGGAGGTAATCGAGAGATAGTTTCTATTTTTGCTCGATCAACTTCCATACCTTCGCTTGACATTTTGTGACCGAGTACTATTCCCTCCGTTACCATGAAATGGCATTTTTCCCAGTTAAGGGCGAGGTTAGTTTCCTCACATCGGGATAGCATTCGTTCGAGGTTATCGAGGCATTGGTCATATGAGTCTCCAAAGATAGAAAAGTCGTCCATGAAGACTTCCAGTGTCTTTTCTATCATGTCCTGGAAAATGGCTACCATACAACGTTGGAATGTTGCAGGTGCATTACATAGACCGAATGGCATGCGTCGATATGCGAAAGTTCCGTAGGGGCATGTGAAAGTTGTTTTCTCTTGGTCTTCTGGTGCTATTGGTATTTGAAAGTAACCTGAAAAACCATCCAAGAAACAATAAAATTTATGACCGGATAGTCGTTCTAACATTTGATCAATGAAGGGCAAAGGAAAGTGGTCTTTCCTTGTTGCTTCATTTAATCGTCTATAGTCTATACAAACTCTCCATCCTGTGACGGTTCTTGTTGGTATTAATTCATTTTTCTCGTTAGTTATTACCGTCATACCTCCTTTCTTTGGGACTACTTGGACGGGACTTACCCATGGGCTATCGGAGATAGGATAGATTAGTCCGGCGTCAAGTAGTTTGATGACTTCATTTTTAACCACTTCTTGTACATTGGGATTTACTCTTCGTTGTGGTTGAATTACTGTTTTGTAATCATCGTTCATTAAAATTTTGTGCGTGCACATGGAAGGACTTATTCCCTTAATATCTACAAGCTTCCAAGCGATCGCGTTTTTGTGTTTTTTAAGAAGATTAACTAATTTCTCTTTTTCTACGCTACTTAATTTAGAAGAAATAATTACAGGTAAACTACCATCTTTGTCTAGAAAAACATATTCCAAATCTTTAGGAAGTTCTTTGAGCTCAATGGGTGGGTCTTTAGAAGACACCTTATTTTGTGGCTCATTTAGATCAAGAACCTTAAAGGTTTGTTCTATGGCGATCTCTTCTTCAACAAAGTGGTCATCTTCTTCAATCGTATCGGGTGGTTCATCTTCATCTTCAATTAGGGGGTCATTATTGCCAAAAGGATATTTCATTGAACGCTCAAGATCTATGCTCCTTTTGAATGCCCCTAATTGAAGAGGTAGATTGTTGAATTTCCGGTTTTTCAAAGCTTTATGAGTTTGTACAAAAGGTTTTCCCAAGACTAGAGGGGCGTCATCAAGGATGACAAAGTCGGTTGGGATTACCATTTGATTTGTTTGAACCAAAACATCCTCAACTACACCGATTGATTTTATCACTTTCCGATCGGATAAAAAAATGGGTATTTGAAGTGGAGAAAAATCACTAATACTTAATTTTTCAAAAATGTAGTTAGGCAATATGTTAACACAAAGATCTTTATCAATGGTGATATTACTAATAAATGAATTTTGAAAGAAACATGGAACCGGTGTAATGTTAATTTCAAAAGGATCTTCTTTTATTAGCGAGGTTTGATCATTAGTTAACTTAGCACTTACCATTTCTTTGATTTTAGCATTAGTGTTTAACTCTTTTAAAAACTTGGCATGAGGGGTTACTAAACAATGATTTTCGGAAGAAGGTGACAAGAGATTAATTTCTTCAAAATTAGACTCTTCTTGTATTTTAACATTATCGGCCTCACCTTTTTCGTTGTTTAACTCATGTGTCGGTTTTTCACTTTCTTGTTCTTCCATTTTTACATTTTCAACTATCTCTACGTTATTGTTACAATTTAGTTCTTCTCTTACGCGGGATTACTCTTCCCTTGCGCGAGATTCTTTTATGCAACGTTCGATAGTTTTAATGTGTTCTAATATCCTATTGGTCACTTCGGTGAGAGAAAAAGAATTGGGATCCTCAAAGCTTGAATCCGGTTGTTCGATCCTTGGCTCCTCATAGTACTCATATGAAGTAGATGGTTCACACCATTGTTCTTCATTGTAAGCATATGATGGATAAGGGTCGAAACTTTGTTCTTCATAGTACTCATATGAGGTGGGTTGTTCACGCCATGGTTCCTCATAATAAGAGTATGAAGGTGGTGGCTCATATCTTGAATCTTCAAAGTATGAGTATGAAGGTTCATACCTTGGTTCATCAAAATATGAGTATGAGGGAGGAGGTTCATACCTTTGGTCTTCATATGATGTGTATGAAGTTGATGGTTCGTACCTGGGCTCCTCATAATGGTTGTATGAATTGGATGGTTGATATGAGTTACTATATTGAACCGAGTGTGTGTTACGACAATTAGTGCAATAATTACCCCTATAATCATCCTCATCATAGGTGTAGTTGTAACCTCTTGAGTATTGATCCATAAGAACCACTCAACAGACCACAACTGAGTCTCGGGACCAGAAAACAAAAACAAAGACGGAGACAGAAGCCGGACACGGCCCCGTGTTGGGTGACCACGGCCGCGTGTTCAGGGTCTGTATCTGGGCGTTTTTAATTAAAGTTACTGGTCACGTTGGACACGGGGGCGTGTTCAGTGAGCACGACCCCGTGTTCAGACTCTGTATCTTGGTATCTAACTAAAATTATGCAGCACGGGGGTGTGTTCAGCGAACACGGCCCCGTGTTCAGGCTACTGTAAATGCAAACTAAACTAAAATGCAGAAAAATGTGCGCGCGTTTTGAAAAGGTTTTGAAAAACTGATTAGGCCGTCGATTTTAAGCTTTCTTAAAATCCTTGTGTTCCCCGGCAGCGGCGCCAAAAACTTGATGCGTGTCAGTGTGTATATGTTTTTGATATATATTTAAGCCCTTTTTACACTTTTAGCCAAGTTTTAAATTTATAAAACACGATATTTACTAACACTAAACACACATATGGGCAAGTGCACCCATCGTGGACGTAGTATAGTGTTGATAAGATACCGAGGTCGTCCAAGGACACAAGAGTTTTTAGTACCGGTTTATCCTCAACGTCTAATCAAATCAAAAAGTTAGAAAAGATTTTTAAACTAAGAAAATAAAAACTAACAAAATGCTGAAAAATAAAATAAAAATAAAAACAGATAGACAAGATGAATCACTTGGATCCGACTCGTGTATTAGTATAACCTTTGATTATTTTCGCACTTTTGCACTTTTTTAAGAGATTATCTTAGTTATTGTAGTAGGCCCCTCTTTTAAAGGCGACGTTACCCTCAACCCAGTAGTTTGAGTCAGCAAGGATACAATCCTAAAGGGTCGGATTATTGAAAGATAATGAATTAAGTTATTAATGCAAATTATGGTAGGCCCCGCTTTTGGCGGTGACGTTACCCTCGGCTAAGTAGTCTGAGTCAGCAGGGATACAGTCCTAAATAGCCGGGTTATAGTATTAATAGTAGTTAACTTATGAGGGGGTCAAAGAGTTTGGATCCCCGCTATCCAATACCTATGGGCATTGAAGGAGATCCTACTAAATTTGACCCAGGTCCCTTGCAGGACCTCTAAACGCTGAACAAGGGCAAGACCCTTACCAAACCGTTCCCTTAACCCCCGACCAGGTAGCCAACATACCTCCATATAGACCGTGGAGATATGAATGGTGAAAATATTTTATTTTATATAGACAGTAAAATAATGCCAAGACACCACGGACAAACGATAAGGAAAGATCGCCTTCAACATAAGTAACTAGTTATTAAAGTCATTAATACAAAACCAAATAAAAAGTGCAAAAGATTAAAAATAAAAAGTATTATACTAAACACTTGTCTTCACCAAGTGATGTAAGAGACTTAAGCAAACATGGCCTTGATTGTCAAGAACTCTTACGATCAATCTTGGATCCCGAGACGACTCACACACTCTATGATGGAAAATGGATGATGGTGGTGGATGATTGTGTTGTGATGGTGGTGGGTGGTGGATGAAGTGTGAGAGAGGTGGTGTGCCAAGGGATGAGTTGAAATGAAGCCAAGCACTCCTATTTATAGGCTGAACAGAAGGCTGGGCACGGCCCCGTGTCCGCTGGACACGCCCCCGTGCCCGTCTGACACTATCTCTCTTCATTAATTGTAATTCGCAATTACAATTAATGCGCCTGCTGTACTTTCGCCACGCCCACGTGCTCACTGGACACGGCCCCGTGGTAGGCAATAGAAGCTTCTATAGGTTTGTCTTTTCTGCTGCTTCTTGGGCACGACCCCGTGCTGGCTGAGCACGGCCCCGTGCTGGCTGAGCACGGGGCGTGTTCAGTCTTCTGACTTCTCTATTCTTGCTTGGGAGGATGCCGTGAGGGGTCGGGCAATCCACTTTTGTTCCTTTTCTTGTATTTATGTTAGATTTAGCTGTCTTTTTGCTTCTTTTGTTAATTTGAGCTCATTTCATCCTGAAAATACAAAAGGAAAACAAAAACACTTCTTTTTCCAACATTAGTACTTAAAAAGGGTTAGTTTTATGTCTTAATTGATGTAATTTATATGTTGCATTTTACACACATCAATCCGTGATCCTAGCTGCACTTTTGGATCCGTGATCCTTAGGTTTAGAAAATCCATCCCTAACAATACCCACTATAAAGCGAAGCTCTGCCTCGTTGTAAGTACTATAACCCTGCTATTACCCTACACGATCGACTTAGGATTCCGTAACGCATGTCGGCTCTACCCGACTCAGTTGTTGGAATTCTGTCTCGTGTTACACCTGATTGATCTAGGACTCCATAATGCATGTCAAGGCTCTGCCTGACTCAGTCATTGGAGTTCTGTCTCGAGTTGTACGGTTAATGTGATTTGGGTTATTTTACTAACACTTGTGAATTATTTAATTTTAATAGATAATAACCAGGAGAATCACCAGGAAGCTATAGTAGTATCACTTAAGTCAACAATGTGAGTACATCTGCTTTTTGCCACCTTTTTGTAAATCTTTTTGTGAGTCAAAATGTATTACCAAAAACCTCAAATGTTTTAAATTACACTTAACAGTAATTGAGTATTTGTGATTCTACAATTACTGCCGGTATGTTGGGGTTTTGTATACAAAATGTGGAAAACGTTACCATTGGACAAAGAGTTAGCCAATGGGTAATATGACCCACAAGTCAGGTGTTAACAGTACTGAATGAGTAATTGATTAGATATAAACAAATGTAATTGCGGATGCCCTCAATTCTGTGAAGTTATAAAAACTGTTTTGATTAAACTGGGATGCAATCGCCAGTCTTTCTTGATGATAAAATATTTTTAAAACGCGTTTCAGGTAACAAAATTTGAACGCCAATAGAAGCCAGCTGGGGAGCACTGAAGGCTTGGAAAAGTGGCTATAAAAGTTACCTAAATAAAAAGGAGTTTTATTTTTAATAATTAAGGGTTTATCCTTATAAATGTATTGTCAAATGAACTTAGGTTTTGTCCCAAATGAACTATTATTATAAAAAGTTTTGGTGTTTTACTCTGCCAAATTATTTCGTAACTACGGTCCTGATGTCTCATTTCCACTGCCAAATTAAAAAACACCGATACCACCCATCTGGATCTCGCGGCGCCCGCTCCCGGGGTAGAGGTCGGGGGCTGCGATAGAGAGTGGTATCAGAGCTACAGCCACTGGTTTAAGCCAAAGAAGTGTTCCGCTAGCACTTAAAATTCTGTGTTAGGAAATAATTTATGTGTAAATATTATTTTGTGTTATTTGACTATTTGTTAGTTTACAGTATGAGGGAGCAAGGAACTTCGGACGCTTATCATCATTTAGATAGTTCACCAAAAGATGAGGGAACATCATTGTTTTGGTCAAAAATCACACAAGGATAATGCAACCAAATCTGATTTTGTGAGGTATGATGCTTGGTTAATGGTATCAACGACAAGTATATGAAATCAACGATGAACACCGAGATTAATACGAGGAAAAAGCCCTTGATCTTTAGAAGATCTCCAGCATAAAAAACCTCGGGTGATGGAAACTACCGATCACCAAATATATTCCAAAAACAATAGTGATCCTTGTACAACTTCGGAAGAAAACAAGCTCAATACAATGAATTTCTAGTGTAAGTGTGTGTTTTTGCTAAGTGTTTGCAGAGAATTCGAGTGTTATGTGTTGTTTGTGTGGTGTGTACGACTTGTGCCTCTAATGAGCTCATTTTCCCCTTAAAAGATAAGAAAATATCAAGAAACCAACTTTCCTAAAAAGGTGGAAATGGCCCATGTTCTCCAAAAACGGTTATTTTTTCAACAAGCACGTGCCTATGAAGCATATTTCACGAGATTCCAGCAAAAACCAAGTCCATGTCGTCCATTACATGCATATAAAGGTTAAAAACGAGACAATTGTTAGAAATTATAAGTTCTGTTAAGGATCCTGATCCTCAGACTTGTGATCCTCAGACTCGTGATCCTCAGACTCTGGATCCTCAGACTATCTGCATCATCCATTAAGGATCCGTGATCCATGCCCAGTCTCAGGATAGATGATCCTTGTCAGGGGAGGATTTTCTAATGACCCGTGATCCTCATGTGTTATCCTGTTTAGTGATCCTTACTTCTGTAACAGATGGTGATCCTCAGAAGTGTTTCGGGATCAGGATCATGGATCATCCTAAGGATCCTTATACTAACGATTGTTCACTTTGAATTCGGTATTGTTTTGCAGGAGTAACAGCTTGGACTTAGTCTTGGTAACGTCCCCGAAGAATATTCCACAGTTATTCTGCACGTGCTTGACTGGAAATGGACGTTGTGGAGGACGTGGGGAGGAGGCACAAATTGCGGGATGTTAGTTAGCTTAGTTAACTTCTATTTTTAAAGGGGTAGCGAGCTAGTTTTTAGAACACTTGGCTAATTTTTGGCTACACACACTCGTACAACTGCACTCAATAGCTTACAGCAAAACACTTAGCAATTTTCACACATTTCCACACGATACACTATAGTGATCCTTGTACCTAGCTCGCTATCATCCAAAGTTGTAAAGAATTATGGTTTGAGTTGGTGATCGGTAGTTTCCATCGCCCGAGGTTTTTAATGCTGGAGATCATTCATTGATCAAGGGCTTTTTCCTCGTACAAATCATTATGTCACTTGTGCAATACATTTCTGAGTGATCCTCATTGTTGTTTGCCAATTCAAGCATCAGACCCCTTAACAGAGAGTTTGGTTGCATTATCCTTGTCTGATTTTTAACCAAAACAGTTTGGCGCCCACCATGGGGCAATTGGTGCTTCATTCATAAAGATTCTCATTCTCGTGATTGTTAGGGCAGGATTTTAATGACCTATGATCCTTACATGATATCCTAACAAGTGATCCTTGTTTCTTTGGCAGATAGTGATCCTCAGAAGAGCTTCAGGATCAGGATCACGGATCATCCTAAGGATCCTCATACTAACGATTGTTCTCTTTGAATTTAATGTTGTTTTGCAAGAATTACGAGTTGGACCTGGTCTTGGCAACGTTATTAAGGAATCTTTCACGTAAATTTCGCACATACATCGCCGGAAATAGACGTTGTGGAGAATATGGAAACTTAGCACAATTTACGGGCAATTAGTTAGGCTAAATTTGCTTCTATTTCTAAAGGGGTAACGAGCTAGTAGTTAGGTGACTTGCCTAAAATTCAACCACACACGCTTATATAAATGGCACTCTACAGCATTCGGAAGACACAACACATTTCTTACACGTACTAGCATACAACACCGTAGTGATCCTTGTACCTAGCTCGTTACCATCCGAAGTTGTAAACTTTGTTTGTTATATTGAAGTTTGGTGATCGGTAGTTTCCATCACCCGAGGTTTTTTATGCCGGAGATCATTCATTGATCAAGGGCTTTTTCCTCGTATAAATCCTTGTGTCACTTGTGCAATTTACATTTAAGTGATCCTTATCTTTGTTCATCATACCAAGCATCATTCCCCGTTTACAAAGAGTTTGGTTGCATTATCCTTGTGTGATTTTTGACCAAAACAGTTTGGCGCCCACCGTGGGGCCATTGGTGCTTCATTCATAAGAAAATTTTTCTGTTGGTGATCATTCCGGAGCGTTGCATGGCTTCATCATTGAAGAATACCTCCACAGTGATGTCGGCAGTCAATTCATCTCAGGGCATTCCACCTTTGCCTCCACCAACTGCTGGATCTCAGAAAAATGCTGAGAAGAGACCTACTCCCATTTTCTCTAAAACTCCATCTTCTTCTGCTCTAACTTCTTCTGCTCCCAGTACTAGTGATGTATTTACTTTGATTTTGCAGATGAGGGATCGTATTCAGCGGCAGGATGAAACTAATGACAGGATCCTTGAGGAAATCAGAGATCTCAAAAGACAGAAGAAAACGGCAGAGGATCATTCTCTACTGATGCCCAAATCTTTGAATTTTGATACTCCGATGATTACTTTTCAGCCATCAGAGGTCCCAGACATTCAACATGTGGGTGGATCAAAAGGAGTACACTTCGGCTCAGCAACAGTGACTCAGGCATCAGGTTCATATTTCCAGCCGACAGGATCCTATACTCAGCATATGGGATCCTTCATGAATTCAGGAGCCTACTCAGGAGCACAGCAGGTTCTAGGATCCTCCTTTGTTCCAGGATCATCCCAGGTTCAAGGATCCTCCTTTGTTCCAGGATCATCCCAGGTTCAAGGATCCTCCTTCGTTCCAGGATCACCCCAAGTTTAGGGATCCCTCCAGATGCCAGGATCCTTGAAGAGTTTGCAAACAGGAAGTTCAGATGTCCATCAAGGAGATTTTATTCCAATGCAGACCATTGCTTCCACTGGTCCCTCCATCATCCCAGAATCCCAGCAATATGGATTCACATCCAATGTTCCTAACTTGAACCCGATGGGAGGTAACACTTTTAATAATTCTCTTACCACTAACCATGGATTCATGCAGGATGCAGGTATCAACCACGCTATGGCCAGAGAACTGCAGAAACTGAAGGATATGATATCAAGTGTTCCAGGGGTAGTCAAACCTATCCCAGAGATTGCAGATGGAAGCCATAAGGTATCTCGTTTTGCACCACCAATTTGTGATGCTGAGATACCCAAAAGATTCCATATTCCAACTATGAAGCTGTATGATGGTACAACGGATCCTAAGGAACACATAGCACAATACAGGGAGAGGATGGAGATCAATCCGATTCCAGAAAGGTTAAAGGAAGCATGCCTATGCAAGGGATTTGGATCCACTCTTACTGGATCAGCTCTTAAATGGCTGCTAAGTCTTCCCCTTACTCTATTACTTCGTTTGCTAATTTAGTTAACTTATTCAATAATCAATTTTCTTGTAGCAGAAAATTTGAACGATTGACTAGTGATTTATATAGGATAACTCAGGGTCATAATGAATCATTAAGGGATTATATAACCAAATTTAGTAAAGTATCCTTCGACATTCCCAACTTGGATGTAGCCACAGCTGTCGAGGACTTCAAAATGGGGTTGCTTAGGCATTCATTGTTCTATGATTATCTTGTTATGACACCATGCAGGAACCTAGACGAAGTAAGGACTCAGGCACTCAGGTTCATCCGGCTAGAGGATGACAAAAGGATCCAGGAGAGACAAGTAGGATCCTCAAAACAAGAAAAGCAAGGATCCTCTTTCAAAAACAACAAATTCAAATCCTACAATAGAACTGACAACCAGAACGTGCATGCTGTTGACCAAGAAGAGGATGATGAGGATTATCCTCCGATTTCTGAATACTGTTTTTCCGTTGATAATCATGAACTAATCCTTGCAATGCAGAATCTAGGAGAAAAAGCCAGATGGCCCAGGAAAAATGACAAACCAGCCGCAGCTAAAGATAAATCAAAGTGGTGTGCATACCATGAGGATTTTGGGCATTTGACAGAGGAATGCATCGCATTGAGAAGAAAAAAGGGACATTTAAAAGAGTTGTTGGGAAGAAAAAAGCCAAGGACTCAGGATCCTGAAAGGATCCCTGAAAAAGCTCCAGCTCCTCCGGCAGATGTACAAGTGATAAACTTTATTTCCGGAGGATCAGACATCTGTGGTACATCCTTTTCAGCAGCTAAAAGGCATGCAAAGGAGGCTAAAATCGATAATGGAGAAAGACCTATTCGAACATCAAGTGTCTCGGAAGGAAAAGTGATAACCTTTGATGAGGATGATCGCGTAGACATCCAGGATCCTCATCATGATAGTTTAGTTATTACTCTCTTTATTTCTAACCATTTTGTCCGCAGGATCCTAATTGACGGAGGAAGCTCAGTAAACATTATCCAGCTTGATGTTCTGAAGAAAATGGGTATTCCTGAATCAGACATCACACCAAGATCCTCCGTGCTTGTGGGATTTAGTGGCGAAACTAAGAAAACCCTGGGGGACATCAAACTCCCAATTTACGTGGAAGGATTACATAATTATCAGAAATTTTGTGTTATTGACTGTTTATCTTGTTGTAATGTTATCCTTGGCAGGCCCTGGATACACGATATGAAGGCAGTCCCATCCACCTACCATCAATGTGTGAAGCTCCCTAGCCCTTGAGGAATAATCAAGATCGATAGTGATCAGCAGGAGGCTAAGGATTGTTACACCTCATCAATGAAACCAGCCTCGAAATCAAGGGAGCAATAGCAATTAAAGTATCCTCCAAGGGATGTCTTGGAGGCAAGAGAGCAGGATGTGGACGAAATCCTCTTGGATCCTGATGATCCTGAATCCAAAATCTATATCGGATCAGGGATCCTTGGACAAATGAAAGAAGACATTGTATCCTTCCTCAAAAGAAGAAAATCTACCTTTGCATGGAAACATGAGGATATGACAGGTATATCTAAGGATATTATCACTCATAAACTTGGCATTGACAGGTCAGTTAAACCAATCCATCAAAAAAGGAGGAAGTTTGCACCAGAAAGAAATGCCATTATCCAGGAAGAGGTAGAAAGATTACTACGAGCAGGTATGATTAGAGAAGTAAAGTATCCAAAATGGCTGGCCAATGTGGTTGTTGTTCAAAAGAAAAATGGAAAGTGGAGGGTATGTGTCGATTTTACTGATTTAAATAAGGCATGTCCCAAGGATCCTTTCCCATTACCCCACATTGATTCCATGGTGGATGCAACGGCGGGTCATGAACTGTTAACCTTTATGGATGCATCATCTGGATTCCAACAAATTCAGATGGAACCATCTGACCAAGAGGATACGGCTTTTATGACCCCAACCGGTTTATATTGTTATATTGCTATGTCGTTTGGATTAAGGAATGCAGGTGCAACATATCAAAGGCTGGTGAACATGATGTTCAAAGATCAGATTGGACAAACTATGGAAGTATACATAGACGATATGGCAGTAAAATCCAAGAAAGCTGAGGATCACCTGAGGGACTTGGAGGAAGCATTTGATATCCTTGATAGTTATAACATGAAGCTTAATCCTTCAAAATGTCACTTTGGTGTTAAAGCAGGCAAATTCTTAGGATATATGGTAACCCAGAGGGGCATTGAAGCAAGCCCGGAACAAATCAAAGCATTGGTGAATATCAAATCCCCTGCCAACACTAAGGATGTGCAAAGACTAACAGGCAGGATAGCAGCTTTGAACAGATTCATATCCAAATCCTCAGAAAAGTGTAAAGAATTCTATGATATCCTAAGAAAGAACAAGAAATTCGAATGGACTGAAAAGCATGAGAATGCTTTACAAGCTCTCAAAGAATACATGTCCTCAGCTCCAGCATTGATGAAACCAGAAAAAGGAGATGTGTTATCCTTATATCTTGCGGTATCCTCAAAAGCAGTAAGTGCAGTCCTTGTTAAGGATCATGAAGGTACACAATATCCTGTCTATTATGTAAGTAAGAGTTTACTTGATGCTGAATCCAGGTATTCACACCTTGAAAAACTTATTCTTGCATTAATTATGGCATCTACTAAACTAAGACATTATTTTGAAACCCATGTTATTGTTGTTAGAACTAATTTTCCAATTAAGAATGTCCTCAGGAAACCAGAGATGTCCGGAAGGATGGCTAAGTGGGCAGTAAAGCTTAGTGCCCATGATATAAGATATGAGCCTAGAACAGCCATCAAATCTCAAGCATTAGCGGACTTTGTGGCTGATTTCAGTAGTGATTTACAAAAGGAAGCCGAATTGGAAGTCTAGCAGCTGGATGAAACCAAGGATCCTTGGATACTACATACTGATGGATCCTCAAATGTTAAAGGCACGGGGCTTGGTATACTACTAAAATCGCCACAGGGGGACATAATACCCCACTCCATAGCTTGTGAGTTCCAAGCCACTAATAATGAGGCTGAATATGAAGCCTTGATTGCTGGTTTGCAAATTGCTAAGCATATGGGGATCAGGTATCTTGAGGTATACGTGGATTCATTGTTAATCACTAATCAGTTTAATGGATCCTATGCTGTTAAAGGCGAAAAACTAACCAAATATTTAGAGATAGTCAAAGAATTGGCACTCTCCTTTGTTTTCTTTAGTTTGACACAGGTACCAAGGGAAGAAAATACAGAAGCTGATGCATTGGCCAATCTAGGATCATCTTTGAAGATCCCAGAGGATATAAGTATCCCTATCATCCATATCCTGGCTCCTGCTATTGAAAATCAGGTGGCCATGGAAATAGAAGAGGATTCTGTGATGATCCCTAGTGAGGATACTCAATCTTGTTCAGGATCATGGATCTCACCAATCATGAGATACTTACAACACGGAGAGATTCCGATGGGAGAAAACCCTAGGGCTTTCAGAATTAAGGTATCTCAATTCACAATCTTAAATAATATGCTGTATAAGCGATCTCTTGCAGGACCATATTTAAGATGTATCGAGGATCCTGAAGTTCAAAAAGTTTTAAAAGACTTCCATGAAGGAGATTGTGGAAACCACACTGGGGGCAGGGCATTGTTCTCAAGGATCTTAAGGACAGGATACTACTGGCCAACTATGAAAAGGGATGTTGTGGAGTATGCTAAGAAGTGTGATCCTTGTCAAAGACACAACAATATCCTTCATCAGCCGGCTGAATTTCTACATCCTATACCATCTTCTTGGCCATTCATGAGATGGGGGATGGATATAGTTGGCAAGCTCCCTAAGGCACCTGGTGGAAAAGTGTTCATGCTTGCTATGACTAATTACTTCTCCAAGTGGATAGAGGCTGAGGCTTTTGCCCAAGTCAGAGAAAAGGAAGTTATATCCTTTATTAAGAGAAATATTATAACTAGATTCGGCATTCCTTCTGAAATTGTATGTGATAATGGTTCCCAATTTATTGGGAGCAGAACTACTAACTTTTGTGACAGCTGGGGGATTAAGATGATAACATCAACACTGTTAGGGCTGGATTTTTATAAAACATGATCCTTACATGTGATCCTAACCAGTGATCCTTGTTTCTTTGGCAGATAGTGATCCTCAGCAGAGTTCCAGGATCAGGATCACGGACCGTCATAGGATCCTCATGCTAACAGTTGCTTTCATTGAACTTAATGTCATTTTGCAGGAATGTCTAGCAGGATCCGCTCTTAGCATCACAATCAAGGGACGCGTCTTTACAACTTTGGCATATGCTTAATCAGAGATGAACGTTGTGAAGGATATGGAAACTTGGCATGATTTAAGGGCGATAATTTAGGCTAGATTTACTTTTATTTCTAAAGGGGTAATGAGCTGATTATTAGTTTGTTTACCTAAAATAGGCCACTCACACTTGTATATATAACACTCTTCCCCATTCGGAAGACACACAACACATTTCTCACACGCTTAGACACTCGATACTATAGTGATCCTTGTACTCAGCTCATTATCATCCGAAGTTGTAACCATTTTTTGTTATATTGAAGTTTGGTGATCGGTAATTGCCATCACCCGATGTTTTTTATGCCGGAGATCATACATTGATCAAGGGCTTTTTCCTCGTATAAATCCTTGTGTCACTTGCATATTTCTTATTAAAGTGATCCTTTACTTTTTCAACAAACCAAGCATCATTCCCCGTTTACTTAGAGTTTGGTTGCATTATCCTTGTGTGATTTTTGACCAAAACAAACACCAGTCCACCCACAAGCTAATGGTCAAGCAGAATCATCCAACAAGATCATCATCAACAATTTGAAGAAGAAACTTGGATCCAAGAAGGGGAAATGGGCAGAAGAATTACCTTATGTGCTTTGGGCTGATAGGACAACCCCCAAGAATGCTACTGGTCAAACACCATTCTCTTTGGTATTTGGGGCAGAATCAGTGATCCCAACAGAAATGGTGGTTCCAACTGCTAGAACAAGTACCCGTGATCCTGAGGAAAATGATCAGAACTTGGTTCAAGACTTGGATACTATTGACGAAATCAGGGATTTGGCTAGGATAAGGATGGCTAGCTACCAACAAAGAATGGCTGGTGCTTACAACAAAAATGTCAGGATAAGGAAATTCCAAGTTGGGGATATGGTATTGAGAAAAGCATTCCAAAATACCACAAATCCTGCTGATGGGAAATTGGCACCAAAATGGGAAGGCCCTTATTTGATTGAAGCCGAAGCAGGAAAGGGGGCATATAGATTGCTAACCATGGAAGGTAATTTGTTACCAAGAGCCTGGAATGCTGTCCACTTGAAGAATACATCCACAGCGATGTCGGCAGTCAATTCATCTACTGGCATTCCACCTTTGCCTCCACCACCAGCTGGATCTCAGAAAAATGCTGAGAAGAGACCAACTTCTATCTCCTCTAAACCATCATCTTCTGCTCTAACTTCTTCTGTTCCCAGTAGTAGTGATATATTTACTTTGATTTTGCAGATGAGGGATCGTATCCAGCAGCAGGATGAAACTAATGACAGGATCCTCAGAGAAATCGGAGATCTCAAAAGGCAAAAGAAAACGGCAGAGGATCATTCCCCACTAATGCCCAAATCTTTGAATTTTGATACTCCAATGATTACTTCTCAGCCATCAGAGGTCCCAGACATTTAATATATGGGTGGATCAAGAGGAGTGCATTTCATCCCAGCAACAATGACTCAGGCATCAGGATCATATTTCCAACCGGCGGGATCCTACGCCCAGCATTTGGGATCCTTCATGAGCTTAGGATCCTCCTTTGTCCCAGGATCATCACGGGTTCAAGGATCCTCCTTCGTTCCGGGATCATCCCAGGTTCAAGGATCCTCCTTTGTTCCAGGATCATCCCAGGTTCAAGGATCCTCCTTCGTCCCAGGATCATCCCAGATTCAAGAATCCCTACAGATACCAGGATCCTTGAAGAATTTGCAAACAGGAAGCCTAGATGTCCGTCAAGGAGATTTTATTCCAATGCAGACCATTGCTTCCACTGGTCCATCCATTATCCCAGAATCCCAGCAATATGGATTCACACCCAATGTTCCTAACTTGAACCCGATGGGAGGTAACACCTTAAATAATTATCTTACCACTAACCATGGATTCGTGCAGGATACAGGTATCAATCATGCTATGGCCAGGGAGTTACAGAAGCTGAAGGATATGATCTCAAGTGTTCTAGGGGTAGTCAAGCCTATCCCGGAGATTGCAGATGGAAGCCATAAGGTATCTCGTTTTGCACCACCAATTTGTGATGCAGAGGTACCCAAAAGGTTCCATATCCCTACTATGAAGCTGTATGATGGTACAACGGATCCTGAGGAGCACATAGCACAATACAGGGAGAGGATGGAGATCAATCCAATCCTAGAAAAGTTAAAGGAAGCATGCCTATGTAAAGGATTTGGATCCACCCTTACTGGATCAGCTCTTAAATGGCTGCTAAGTCTTCCCCCTTACTCTATCACTTCATTTACTAATTTAGTTAATTTGTTTAATAATCAATTCTCTTGTAGTAGAAAATTTGAAAGATTAACTAGTGATTTATATAGGGTAACTCAAAGTCATAATGAATCATTAAGGGATTATATAACTAAATTCAGTAAAGAATCCTTGGACATTCCCAACTTGGATATGGCCACGGCTGTTGAGGCCTTCAAAATGGGACTGCTTAAGGATTCATTGTTCTATGATGATCTTGTTATGACACCGTGCAGGAACCTAGATGAAGTAAGAACTCGGGCACTCAGGTTCATCCGGCTAGAGGATGACAAGAGGATCCAGGAGAGGCAAGTAGGATCCTCAAAACAGGAAAAACAAGGATCCTCTTTCAAGAACAATAAGTTCAAATCCTACCATAGAAATGACAACCAGAACGTGCATGCTGTTGACCAGGAAGAGGATGATGAGGATTATCCTCCGATTTCTGAATATTGTTTTTCTGTTGACAATCATGAACTAATCCTTGCAATGCAGAATCTAGGAGAAAAAGCCAGATGGCCCAGAAAGAATGACAAACCATCCGGGACTAAAGACAAGTCAAAGTGGTGTGCATACCACGAGGATTTTGGGCATCTAACTGAAGAATGCATAGCATTAAGAAAAGAAATTGGATATCTGTTAAGCAAGGGGCATCTAAAAGAATTGTTGGGAAGAAAAAAGCAAAGGACTCAGGATCCTGAAAGGATCCCTGAAAAGGCTCCAGCCCCTCCGGCGAATGCACAAGTGATCAACTTTATTTCCGGAGGATCAGATATTTGTGGTACATCCTTCTCGGTAGCCAAAAGCAAAAATGGATAATGGAGAAAGACCTATTCGAACATCAAGTGTCTCGGAAGGAAAGACGATAACGTTTGATGAGGATGATCGCATTAACATCCAGGATCCTCATCATGATAGTTTAGTTATTACTCTCTTTATTTCTAACCATTTTGTCCGCAGGATCCTTATCGACGGAGGAAGCTCAGTAAACATTATCCAGCTTGATGTTCTAAAGAAAATGGGTATCCCAGAATCAGACATCACACCAAGATCCTCCGTGCTTGTGGGATTCAGTGGAGAAACGAAGAAAACTCTGGGGGACATCAAACTCCCAATCTACGTGGAAGGATTACATAATTATCAAAAATTTTGTGTTATTGACTGTTTATCTTGTTGCAATGTTATCCTTGGCAGGCCCTGGATACATGATATGAAAGCAGTCCCATCCACCTACCATCAATGTGTGAAACTCCCTAGCCCATGGGGGATAATCAAGATCGACAGTGATCAGCAGGAGGCTAAGGATTGTTATACCTCATCCATGAAGCCAACCTCGAAGCCAAGGGAACAATAGCAATTACAGATTCCTCCAAGGAATGTCTTGGAGGCAAGGGAACAAGATGTGGACGAAATCCTCTTAGATCCTAGTGATCCTGAATCAAAAATCTATATCGGATCAGGGATCCTTGGCAAGATGAAAGAAGACATAATATCCTTCCTCAAAAGAAGAAAATCTACCTTTGCATGGAAACATGAAGATATGACAGGTATATCTAAGGATATGATCACTCATAAACTTGGCATTGACAGGTCTATCATACCAATCCATCAAAAAAGGAGGAAGTTTACACCAGAAAGGAATGCCATTATCCAAGAAGAAATAGAGAGACTACTTCGAGCAGGTATGATCAGAGAGGTAAAATATCCAAAATGGTTAGCCAATGTGGTTGTTGTCCAAAAAGAAAAACGGAAAGTGGAGGGTATGTGTCGATTTCACGGATCTGAATAAGGCATGTCCCAAGGATCCTTTCCCACTACCCCACATTGACTCCATGGTGGATGCAACGGCGGGGCATGAACTGTTGACCTTTATGGATGCATCATCTGGATTCCAACAAATTCAGATGGAACCATCTGACCAAGAGGATACAGCCTTTATGACCCCAACCGGTTTATATTGTTATATTGCCATGCCTTTTGGACTAAGAAATGCAGGTGCAACATATCAAAGGCTGGTGAATATGATGTTCAAAGATCAAATAGGAGAAACTATGGAAGTATACATAGATGATATGGTAGTCAAGTCAAAGAAAGCTGAGGATCACCTAAGGGACTTGGAGGAAGCATTTGATATCCTTGATAATTATAACATGAAGCTTAATCCTTCAAAATGCCACTTTGGTGTTAAAGCAGGTAAATTTCTAGGATATATGGTAACTGTTAGGGCTGGATTTTTACTATGAATGATCCTTATACGTGATCCTAACCAGTGATCCTTATTTCTTTGGCAGGCAGTGATCCTCAGCCGGACCTCAGGATCAGGATCACGGGACATTGAGGTGATCCTAGTACTAACGGTCATTTTCGATTACTACAATATTATTTTGCAGGAATATCTAGCAGGATATGCCCTACATATCATGATCCAGGGACGCGCTTTTACAAATATGGCAAGAGCTGAATTGAAGATGAACGTTGTGCCGGATATGGAAACATGGCTTGATCTAAGGGCAGCAATTTAGGCTAGATTATCTTTATTTCTAAAGGGGTAATGAGCTGATTAGTGGTCTATCTACCTAAAATAAGTTACCTACACATGTATAAATACCCATCTTCCTCATTCGGAAGAACACACACAACATACGACACAACTCTCAACACTTAGACACTCAGTGATCCTTGTACTCAGCTCATTATCATCCGAAGTTGTAACTACATTTTTGTTATATTGAAGTTGGTGATCGGTAGTTGCCATCACCCGAGGTTTTTTATGCCGGAGATCATACATTGATCAAGGGCTTTTTCCTCGTATAAATCATTGTGTCTTTGCATATTCATCACAGAAGTGATCCTTTACTTTTATAGCTAACCAAGCATCATACCCCGTTTACATAAAGTTTGGTTACATTATCCTTGTGTGATTTTTTGACCAAAACAGTTTGGCGCCCACCGTGGGGCAATTGGTGCTTCATTCATAAAGAAAATCTTTTGTTCGAAATCATTTCAAAGAGTTACATGGCTTCATCATCGAAGAACACTTCCACGGCGATGTCTGCAGTCACCTCAGCACAAACCACTCTACCTCCTCCACCGACAGGATCCCAGAGAAATGCTGAGAAGAGACCAACCCCTTCTTTCTCTAAACCTCCATCTTCTTCTGCTATGAATTCTTCTATTCCCAGTACTAGTGATGTGTTTGCTTTAATTTTGCAGATGAAGGATCGTATGCAGCGGCAGGATGAAACTAATGACAGGATCCTCAGGGAGATTGGAGATCTCAAAAGACAAAAGAAAGCGGCAGAGGATCATTCCCCACTGATGCCAAAATCCTTGAGTTTTGAGACTCCAATGGTCACCTCTCAGCCATCAGGGATCCCAGACGTACAGATCACAGGGGAGACGAGAGGATTACATCTCAAGTCAGCAGCAATGACTCAGACATCGGGCTCGTATTTTCAGCCAGCAGGATCCTATCCTCAGTATATGGGATCCTTCATGAATCCGGGAGCCTATCCGGGGGCACAGCAGTTTCAAGGATCCTACTTTATTCCAGGATCGTTCCAGGGCCAAGGATCCTCCTTTGTTCCAGGATCATCCCAGGTTCAAGGATCCTCCTTCGTTCCAGGATCATCCCAGATACCAGGATCCTTACAGATGCCAGGATCCCTAAAAAGTTTGCAAGCAGGGAATCTAGATGTCCATCAAGGGGACTTCATTCCAATGCAGACCATTGCTTCCACTGGTCCCTCCGTTATTCCAGAATCCCAGCAATACGGATTCCCTAACTTGAACCCAATGGGAGGTAACACTTTAAACAATTATCCTACCACTAACCATGGATTCATGCAGGATACAGGTACCAATCACGCTATGGCCAGGGAATTACAGAAACTAAAGGACATGATCTCAAGTGTTCCAGGGGTAGTCAAGCCTATCCCAGAGATTGCAGATGGAAGCCACAAGGTATCACGCTTTGCACCACCAATTTGTGATGCAGAGGTGCCCAAAAGGTTCCATATCCCTACCATGAAGCTGTATGATGGCACGACGGATCCAGAGGAGCATATAGCACAATACAGGGAAAGGATGGAAATCAATCCTATCCCAGAAAAGTTAAAGGAAGCATGCCTATGTAAAGGATTTGGATCCACTCTAACTGGATCAGCTCTTAAGTGGCTGCTAAGTCTTCCCCCTTACTCTATTACTTCATTTGCTAATTTAGTTAATTTATTCAATAACCAATTCTCTTGTAGTAGAAAATTTGAAAAATTAACCAGTGATTTGTACAGGATAACTCAAAATAATAATGAATCATTAAGGGATTATATAACTAAATTTAGTAAAGAATCCTTGGATATTCCCAACTTGGATATGGCTACGGCTGTTGAAGCCTTCAAAATGGGACTTCTTAAGGATTCATTATTCTATGATGATCTTGTTATGACACCTTGCAGGAATTTAGATGAAGTAAGAACTCGAGCACACAGGTTTATCCGGCTAGAGGATGACAAGAGGATCCAGGAGAGACAAGTAGGATCCTCAAAACAAGATAAGCAAGGATCCTCCTTCAAAAACAACAAGTTCAAATCCTACCATAGAAACGAGAACAAGAATGTGCATGCTGTCGACCAAGAAGAGGATGATGAAGAATATCCTCCAATCTCAGAATATTGTTTTTCCGTTGACAATCACGAACTAATCCTTGCAATGCAGAATCTAGGTGAAAAGGCTAGGTGGCCCAGGAAGAATGATAAACCATCCGGGACTAAAGACAAGTCCAAATGGTGTGCATACCATGAGGATTTCGGCCATCTAACTGAAGATTGCATAGCCTTAAGAAAAGAAATTGGATACCTGCTAAGCAAGGGGCATCTAAAGGAATTGTTGGGAAGAAAAAAGCAAAGGACCCAGGATCCTGA
The DNA here is from genome assembly GCF_002127325.2 of Helianthus annuus. Taxonomy (NCBI): domain Eukaryota; kingdom Viridiplantae; phylum Streptophyta; class Magnoliopsida; order Asterales; family Asteraceae; genus Helianthus; species Helianthus annuus. The sequence continues at coordinate 6,008,937 of NC_035435.2, read as the reverse complement.
AAGGATCCCTGAAAAGGCTCCAGCACCTCCGGCAAATGCACAAGTGATTAACTTCATATCCGGAGGATCAGACATTTGTGGAACATCCTTCTCAGCGGCCAAAAGACATGCAAAAGAATCAAAAATGGATAATGGAGAAAGGCCTATTAGAACCTCAAGCGTCTCAGAAGGAAAGATGATAACATTTGATGAGGATGATCGCATCAACATCCAGGATCCTCATCATGACAGTTTAGTTATCACTCTCTTTATCTCTAACCATTTTGTCCGAAGGATCCTTATCGATGGAGGGAGCTCAGTGAACATAATCCAGCTTGATGTCTTGAAGAAGATGGGAATCCCAGAATCAGACATCACACCAAGATCCTCCGTGCTTGTAGGATTCAGTGGAGAAACGAAGAAAACTCTGGGGGACATCAAACTCCCAATCTACGTGGAAGGATTACATAATTACCAAAAATTTTGTGTTATTGACTGTTTATCTTGTTGCAACGTTATCCTTGGCAGGCCTTGGATACATGACATGAAAGCAGTTCCATCTACCTACCATCAATGTGTGAAGCTCCCTAGCCCATGGGGGATAATCAAGATCGACAGTGACCAGCAGGAAGCTAAGGATTGCTATACCTCATCCATGAAGCCAACCTCGAAGCCAAGGGAGCAATAGCAATTACAGTATCCTCCGAGGAACGTCTTGGAGGCAAGGGAACAAGATGTAGATGAAATCCTCTTGGACCCTAGTGATCCTGAATTAAATCTCAAGCACTAGCTGACTTTGTGGCTGATTTCAGTAGTGATCTACAAAAGGGAGCAGAATTGGAGGTCCAGCAGCTGGATGAGACCAAGGATCCTTGGATACTACACACCGACGGATCCTCAAATATCAAAGGCACAGGGCTAGGGATCCTACTAAAATCGCCACAGAGGGACATAATACCCCACTCTATAGCTTGTGAGTTCCAGGCAACTAACAATGAGGCTGAGTATGAAGCCTTAATTGCTGGCTTACAAATTGCTAAGGATATGGGGGTAAAATATCTCGAAGTATATGTAGATTCATTATTGATCACCAATCACTTTAATGGATCCTATGCTGTTAAAGGTGAAAAACTAACCAAATATTTAGAGATAGTCAAAGAATTGGCACTCTCTTTTGTTTCTTTTAGCTTAACACAGGTACCAAGGGAGGATAACACGGAAGCTGACGCATTGGCCAACCTAGGATCATCTTTGAAGATTCCAGAAGATATAAGTATCCCTATCATCCATATCCTGGCTCCTGCTATTAAAAAACAGGTGGCCATGGAAATAGAAGAGGATACTGCAATGATCCCTAGTGAAGAAGCCCAACCTAATTCAGGATCATGGATCTCACCGATCATGGGATATTTGCAACACGGGGAGATCCCGATGGGAGAAAATCCTAGAGCTTTCAGGATTAAGGTATCTCAATTCACAATTCTGAATAATGTGTTATATAAGCGATCTCTTGCAGGACCATATTTGAGATGTATCGAGGATCCTGAAATTGAAGAGGTGTTGAAGGATTTCCATGAAGGAGATTGTGGAAACCACACTGGGGGCAGGGCATTATTCTCAAGGATCCTTAGAACAGGATACTACTGGCCAACCATGAAAAGGGATGCTGTAGAGTATGCTAAGAAATGTGATCCTTGCCAAAGACATAGCAATATCCTTCACCAACCAGCTGAATTACTACACCCCATACCATCCTCTTGGCCATTCATGAGATGGGGAATGGATATAGTTGGCAAGCTCCCTAAAGCACCTGGTGGAAAAGTATTTATGCTTGCCATGACTGACTATTTTTCCAAGTGGATAGAAGCTGAAGCCTTCGCTCAAGTCAGAGAAAAGGAAGTCATATCCTTCATTAAAAGAAACATTATAACCAGATTTGGCATCCCCTCTGAAATTATATGTGATAATGGTTCTCAATTCATTGGAAGGAGAACCACTAACTTTTGTGACAGTTGGGGAATCAAGATGATAACATCAACACCAGTTCATCCACAAGCCAATGGTCAAGCAGAATCATCCAACAAGATCATCATCAACAATCTGAAGAAGAAGCTAGGATCCAAGAAAGGAAAATGGGCAGAGGAGTTACCTTATGTGCTATGGGCTGATAGGACAACTCCCAAGAATGCCACTGGCCAAACACCTTTCTCTTTAGTATTTGGGGCAGAAGCAGTGATCCCAACAGAGATGGTGATCCCAACTGCTAGAACAAGTGCTCGTGATCCTGAAGAAAATGCTACAATCCTAGCTCAGGATTTGGATACTATTGAGGAAAACAGGGATCTAGCTAGGATAAGGATGGCAAGCTACCAACAAAGGATGGCTGGTGCCTACAACAAGAATGTCAGGATAAGGAAGTTCCAAGTCGGAGATATGGTGTTGAGAAAAGCATTTCAAAACACCATCAATCCTGCTGACGGGAAGCTAGCACCAAAATGGGAAGGTCCCTACTTGATTGAAGCTGAAGCAGGAAAGGGGGCATACAGGTTGCTAACCATGGAAGGAAACTTGTTACCAAGAGCCTGGAATGCTGTTCACTTAAAGAAATATTTCATGTGAACATGATCCTTCCTGCATGTGATCCTTACATTGAAATATCCTTGAAGGATCCTGGAGATATCGTTGATCCTTACTCAGGTAATATGCTTATCCTAAAACTATTGCATTTTCTTACCTTTTGCCTAAGGATAAGGATCATGTATCCTTCATCCTCTACTCACAAACCATTTGAGTTATGATAGTTCAGGTATCTCCAGCATATCATCAAAGATCTTCAAAAGCATCACAGATCCTCGGGTCCAACCCCAGTTATCCTTGGGATTATCCCCAGTTTCCGCCAGCAGCGCACGATGATCCTGATATAGTTCATGTCTTTGGGATCAGTACCCATTTTCGGGGCTGGCGACCTCATCGTACTGGCTATACTTGGGATCCTACGTATAATGGTGGACGCACCATACATCCGTTCCTAAGGTTTCTAACGTTTTCACGTTAGCTAAGGTTTTGACATTTTCATGTCACTAAGTTTGGATAGTTGCCAGAAAGGGCCATACTCCAGTTTACATACGATCCTTTGGGCTTGTCCCCAGTTATCCTTTGGGCTTGTCCCCAGTGATCCTCCGGGATCATCACCAGTTATCCTTTGGGCTTGTCCCCAGTGATCCTCCGGGATCATTCTCAGTTATCCTTTGGGCTTGTCCCCAGTTACTAACTTATCTTTTATATTGGCTTAGTCCCAAGTTATATTCCATTTTTTCAGGTTTTCGAAGTTAAACGATTAAGGATCCTTAATCCTTATTATCCATTAAAGTTTTACCTATGGTAATTTCGATTAAAGGTTAGGATCCTAACTTGGATCCTCAGGTATGATCCTTAACTACTTTTAATTTCATTATTCATTTGAATAACCTTTAGACCTTGACAACTGAACCTATGATCCTTAAAATAAACTATCTTGGAAACTTTCGATTATAGGATATTTGATCCAGGATCATATCCTAAATTTCTTAAACATAATTTGCTCAAACTTTTCAAACAAACATGTGTCAAAACAATTGAAAATCAAAAAGGATAACAACACAAGATAAGCCAGAAAGATTGAAGTTATATTATTAAACCAAAGGATCATTAACCCTTTCGAAAAAGTTGTCAAAATTACCTACCCAAAGCTTCTACCAGCAATACGTGGCCCGTCCGCTGGGGTAGGTAAAGGGTGTCCATGATAATAGGTTCAAAAGTATTGCAGGGAAATTAGAAGGCGGCAGGATCACAACGGCTTCATCCCCCAAACAGAGGATCCCTCCACCATGTGTAATCCTACCTATTGTTCAAAGGATCCAGGATCCTTAACCCTAAAAAACTATTGTCCAGAAATTACAAACCATAATTGTTCACAAACCATCAACCACAAACCACTACCAAAAACCTAAAAAATTGGGCTCCGGCCTAGTCAACAATATCCATCATCGCCCAATCATGCAGCTTACTTCTCTGCTGCTCCATCTCCACCAGCATCTTCACCTTGATCCTTGCCAGCATCACCTCCCTCCAGCATTGGGATGTCCTCAGCATCATCGTCATCTTCCAATTCTGCTAGCCTTGCCTTCCAACCTTCAACATCCCATGTGCTCCTGTCAAAGGAAGGATCCTGAGCCTCCGTAGCCATCTGCAGTTGTATCTTGTACATGGTTACCGCAGCAGAGACCTTAGCGTCTTGGGTAATGTCATGCTTCTCATAATCAAACTTGATCAACGCTTTAACAGCCTCATCTTTGACTGCCCGGATCTCCTTCTCAAGATCGGCAATCTTAAGATCCTTCAGCCCACACGTCTGTTGAAGGTCAGCAATTTGACGATCCTGATCCTCAACCTGATTGACGTAAGTCTCCATTTCGGAGAATTTCTAAAGAAGACAACAGGAAAGCAACATCAGACACATGTGATCCTCGGACTTGTCGAAGACAATTAACAGGGGCAGTGATCCTAACCTCATCAAAATAGTCAAGGAATTGCTGACGGAGAAGAGGAAATCCTTGAAGGTCATCTGAAGCCTTCCTCTTTTTCCCTTTGCCTCGGGCAGGAACTTTAGGGGCTGAGACTGAAGGGCTGGCAGCAGGAGCCTTCTTCTTCTTAGAAGACGTGACATTGGCAAGGTCACTTATCCCAAACATGGAGGCAGATTTAACAGACCTGGCAGACTTTCCGGCACCTACACCATTCAAAAACAAGATAAGTTCCCTTGTTAAATTAAATACTTTCACATAAAACTTATTTTCTATGAGGATACTTACTTGACATTGTGGCAGATGCAGAGGATATCTCTTGAGAATCTTGGATAATAACCTGGAAACTTCGAACTTCAGGATCAAGCTTCTTGAAAGCTAACACTCTCTCTTTGGCAGCAGGGGTCAAGTCTAAATGAGCAACGGAGATAGCTGCATAAAAAGACAAAAAAGAAAAGATATCAGTGATCCTCATCATACAAGACAGGACTGATAGTGATCCTTCAAGGATCCTCTACCCTACCATGAGTGACCCATTCCTCGGGCAGATCCTTCCCATCCGGGATGGAATCCCTCTTAACAAAGAAAAACCGACGTTTCCAGTTGGCATCATTCTTGGTCACTCTGAAAATGGGATGATCCTCCCCAGCTTTCCGTTTCAACAAGTACCGGTGAGAACCAAAGGTGGTGAGATCATAAAGTTCAGCTAACTCTGACATCCCCAAATCAATCCCTTCTTGCTCGATGATCCTCTCGAAGGTATATAGAACCCTCCAGATCATCGGCATAGCTTGGATATATGAGATGCCGGTAAGAGAGAAGAAAGATTGGGTGAACATCGGAAAAGGATATGAATACCCAATGAGGAAGGGAGTAGCAGGAAAAGCCACCCAGACATCTGAGACAAAATCACTCAGAGCAGTAGGATCAAAGGGTTTGAAAACAACATTCGCTGGGAAACAATGGCGAATCTTGTCTATTTGGATATCGGTAAAGCAGCATCTCTCCGTAGGAGAATCTTTGATAATCCCCTGGCTTTTCAAGGGACTATCCTTCTTAGAGCCTTTGTGCGGTGAATTCCGAAGAAGCATATTCGAGATGAAAACAGGGTAAAAGCAAGAAAGAACAGAGCAAAGAAGAAAAAGAAGAAGATGATACCTGATCAAGCCTTCGGTGACGATTATAAAGGAAGATACTTCGAATTTAAATGCAAAATGATCCTAACCCTATCTCCTATTTATAATGATGATCCGCAGGGATTGTCACATCAGTGACGTAAATATCCTAACGGCTAGTCCATGTACAACGGCTAGTAAACCGGAATCGTCCGTTAGAGATAAGCTCAAAACAAAATATAACTCATCTATTTACAATTAACTCCTTATATTTTGGGGGCAATTGTTAGGGCTGGATTTTTACTATGAATGATCCTTATACGTGATCCTAACCAGTGATCCTTATTTCTTTGGCAGGCAGTGATCCTCAGCCGGACCTCAGGATCAGGATCACGGGACATTGAGGTGATCCTAGTACTAACGGTCATTTTCGATTACTACAATATTATTTTGCAGGAATATCTAGCAGGATATGCCCTACATATCATGATCCAGGGACGCGCTTTTACAAATATGGCAAGAGCTGAATTGAAGATGAACGTTGTGCCGGATATGGAAACATGGCTTGATCTAAGGGCAGCAATTTAGGCTAGATTATCTTTATTTCTAAAGGGGTAATGAGCTGATTAGTGGTCTATCTACCTAAAATAAGTTACCTACACATGTATAAATACCCATCTTCCTCATTCGGAAGAACACACACAACATACGACACAACTCTCAACACTTAGACACTCAGTGATCCTTGTACTCAGCTCATTATCATCCGAAGTTGTAACTACATTTTTGTTATATTGAAGTTGGTGATCGGTAGTTGCCATCACCCGAGGTTTTTTATGCCGGAGATCATACATTGATCAAGGGCTTTTTCCTCGTATAAATCATTGTGTCTTTGCATATTCATCACAGAAGTGATCCTTTACTTTTATAGCTAACCAAGCATCATACCCCGTTTACATAAAGTTTGGTTACATTATCCTTGTGTGATTTTTTGACCAAAACAGTAACTCAGAGGGGCATCGAAGCAAGCCCGGAGCAAATTAAAGCACTAGTGAATATCAAATCCCCTGCCAATGCTAAGGATGTGCAAAGGCTAACAGGCAGGATAGCAGCTCTAAACAGGTTCATATCAAAATCCTCAGAAAGATGTAAAGAATTTTATGATATCTTAAGGAAAAACAAGAAGTTTGAATGGACTGAAAAACACGAGAATGCTTTACAAGCCCTTAAAGAATAAATGTCCTCAGCACCAGCATTAATGAAACCCGGAAAAGGAGATGTGTTATCCTTATATCTGGCGGTATCCTCAACCGCTGTAAGTGCTGTCCTTGTTAAGGATCACGAAGGTACACAACATCATATTTACTATGTAAGTAAGAGTTTACTTGATGCAGAATCCAGGTACTCACACCTTGAGAAACTTATTCTCGCATTAATTATGGCATCAACTAAGTTAAGACATTATTTTGAAACCCACACTATTGTTGTTAGAACTAATTTTCCAATCAAGAATGTCCTCAGGAAACCAGAGATGTCCGGAAGAATGGCTAAGTGGGCAGTAAAGCTTAGTTCCCATGATATAAGATATGAGCCTAGAACAGCCATTAAATCCCAAGCACTAGCTGACTTTGTGGCTGATTTCAGTAGTGATCTACAAAAGGAAGCAGAATTGGAAGTCCAGCAGCTGGATGAGACCAAGGATCCTTGGATACTACACACTGATGGATCCTCAAATGTCAAGGGCACAGGGCTCGTGATACTACTAAAATCGCCACAGGGGGACATAATACCCCACTCCATAGCCTGTGAGTTCCAAGCAACCGACAATGAGGCTGAATATGAAGCCTTAATTGCTGGTTTACAAATTGCTAAGGATATGGGGGTCAGATACCTTAAAGTATACGTAGACTCATTACTAATCACTAATCACTTTAATGGATCCTATGCTGTTAAAGGAGAAAAACTAACCAAATATTTAGAGATAGTCAAAGAATTGGCACTCTCTTTTGTTTCCTTCAGTTTAACACAGGTACCAAGGGAGGAAAATACAGAAGCTGATGCATTGGCCAATCTAGGATCATCCTTGAAGATCCCAGAGGATATAAGTATCCCCATCATCCATATCCTAGCTCCTGCTATTGAAAATCAGGTGGCCATGGAAATAGAAGAGGATACTGCAATGATCCCTAGTGAAGAAACTCAATCTTATTCAGGATCATGGATCTCACCAATCATGAGATACTTACAACACGGGGAGATTCCTATGGGAGAAAATCCTAGAGCTTTCAGGATTAAGGTATCTCAATTCACAATCTTAAATAATGTATTATATAAGCGATCTCTTGCAGGACCATATTTAAGATGTATCGAGGATCCTGAAATTCAAGAAGTGTTAAGAGACTTCCATGAAGGAGATTGTGGAAACCATACTGGGGGCAGGGCATTGTTCTCAAGGATCCTTAGAACAGGATACTACTGGCCAACTATGAAAAGGGATGCTGTAGAATATGCTAAGAAATGTGATCCTTGTCAAAGACACAGCAATATCCTTCATCAGCCAGCTGAATTTTTGCATCCAATACCATCCTCTTGGCCATTCATGAGATGGGGGATGGATACAGTTGGCAAGCTCCCTAAAGCACCTGGTGGAAAAGTATTTATGCTTGCCATGACCGACTACTTCTCCAAGTGGATAGAAGCTGAAGCTTTTGCTCAAGTCAGAGAAAAGGAAGTTATATCCTTTATTAAGAGAAACATTATAACCAGATTTGGCATTCCCACTGAAATTATATGTGATAATGGTTCCCAATTCATTGGGAGCAGAACCACTAACTTTTGTGACAGTTGGGGAATTAAGATGATAACGTCAACACCAGTCCATCCACAAGCCAATGGTCAAGCAGAATCATCCAACAAGATCATCATCAACAACCTGAAGAAGAAATTAGGATCCAAGAAGGGGAAATGGGCAGAGGAATTGCCTTATGTGCTGTGGGCTGATAGGACAACTCCCAAGAATGCCACTGGTCAAACACCCTTCTCTTTAGTATTTGGGGCAGAAGCAGTGATCCCAACAGAAATGGTGATTCCAACTGCTAGAACAAGTACTCGTGATCCTGAAGAGAATGCTGCAAACCTAGCTCAAGACTTGGATACTATTGAGGAAATCAGGGATCTGGCTAGGATAAGGATGGCAAGCTACCAACAAAGAATGGCTGGTGCCTACAACAAAAATGTCAGGATAAGGAAGTTCCAAGTCGGGGATATGGTGTTGAGAAAAGCATTCCAAAACACCATCAATCCTGCTGACGGAAAATTGGCACCAAAATGGGAAGGCCCTTACTTGATTGAAGCCGAAGCAGGAAAGGGGGCATACAGATTGCTAACCATGGAAGGAAATTTGTTACCAAGAGCCTGGAATGCTATTCACTTAAAGAAGTATTTCATGTGAACAGGATCCTTCAAGCATATGATCCTTACATCGGAAGCATCCTCGAAGGATCCCGGCGACATCAGTGATCCTTTACTCTGGTAAAGTCCTTATCTCAAAACTTTTCCATTTTCTTATTTTTACCTAAGGATAAGGATCACGTATCCTTCATCCTTCTCTCACGAGACTTTGAGTTCTGATAGTCCAGGTATCCCCAGCATATTATCGATAGTCTTCAAAAGCATCTCAGATCCTTGGGTTCAACCCCAGTTATCCTTGGGCTTGTCCCCAGTTTTCGCCTGTAGCGCACGATGATCCTGGTATAGTTCACGTCTTTGGGACCAGTACCCACTTTAGGGGCTGACAACCTCATCGTACTGGCTATATCTAGGATCCTACGTATAATGGTAGACGTACCATACATCCGTTCCTAAGGTTTCTAACGTTTTCACGTTAGCTAAGGTTTCGACATTTTCATGTCACCAAGTTTGGATAGTCGCCAGTAAGGGCCATACTCCAGTTTACATACGATCCTTGGGCTTGTCCCCAGTTATCCTTTGGGCTTGTCCCCAGTGATCCTTTGGGCTTGTCCCCAGTTATCCTTTGGGCTTGTCCCCAGTGATCCTTTGGGCTTGTCCCCAGTTATCCTTTGGGCATGTCCCCAGCTATTAATTTATCTTTTACATTGGCTTAGTCCCAAGTTATGTTCCATTTTTCAGGTTTTCGAAGTTAAACAAATAAGGATCCTTAATCCTTATAATCCGTTAAAATTTCACTTATGGTTATCTTGATTAAAGGTTAGGATCCTAACTTGGATTCTCAGGTATGATCCTTGACTATTTTGATTATACTTGTTATTTTGAATAACCCTTACACTTTGACAACTAAACCTATGATCCTCGATCATAAACTATTTTTGAAAATTTTTCGATTACAGGATATTTGATCCAGGATCATATCCTAAAATGATTGAACATGATTTGCTTAACAATTGGAAAATAAAAGGATAAGCAAAGGATAACAACACAAGATAAGCCAGAAAGATTAGAGTTATTTTATTAACAAAGGATTTTAAACCCTTTCAAAAAAGTTGTCAAAATTGCCATCCCACGTCTCTACCAGCAAAACGTGGCCCGTCCACATGGGTTGGCAAAGGGTGTCCATTGTCTATGCGGTCATAGCAGGTGCAGGAAATTAAAAGCGGCAGGATCACAAAGGCTTCATCCCCCAAACAGAGGATCCCTCCACCATTTGCGATCCTACCTATTGTTCAAAGGATCCATGATCCTTAACCCTAAAAACTATTGTTTAAGTTACAGACCATAAATTGTTTCAAAACATCAACAACCACAAAAACCACTACCAAACTTAAAAAATTGGGCTCCGGCCTAGTCTCGAAATATCCATCATCGCCCAATCCTGCAGCTCAAACCTTTGCTGCTCCATCACCACCGGCTTCACTAGCCTCTCCACCCTGATCCTTGCCAGCCTCACCACCTTCCAGCATTGGGATCTCCTCAGCTTCGTCCTCATCCTCCAGCTCTGCCAATCTTGCCTTCCAACCCTCCACGTCCCATGAGCTTTTATCAAAGGCAGGATCCTGAGCCTCCGCAGCCATCTGCAGTTGTATCTTATACATAGCTATTGCGGCAGAGACCTTGGCATCCTGGGTAATGTCATGCTTCTCATAATCAAAATTGATCAGCATCCTAGCAGCTTTATCCTTGGTGGCCCGGAGCTCCTTCTCAAGATCAGCAATCTTGAGATCCTTCAGCACACCCATCTGTTGGAGGTCGGCAATTTGGCGGTCTTGATCCTCAACGTGGCCAATATATGTTTCTATTTCAGCGAGTTTCTGCAGAAAGGGAAAAGGGTAAGTTCAGGACCAGGTGATCCTCAAACAAGCAGGATATACAAGCAGGATATACAAGCAGGAGCAGTGATCCTTACTTCGTTAACGTAATCAAGAAACTGTTGGCGGAGCAGGGGAAATCCTTGAAGATCCTCAGAGGCCTTCCTCTTCTTTCCTTTACCCCTAATAGGTGCTTTAGGGGCTGAAGCGGTTGGACTGGCAGCAGGGGTCTTCTTCCTCGCAGATTTGACATTAGCAAGATCATCAATGCCAAACTTGGAGGCAGATTTAGCAGATTTTCCAGCACCTACGCAACCAAAATCAGATAAGTATTCTAACTAATTTAAAAAATCCAGCATGAAACTACTTTTTAATCAGGATACTTACTTGACATCGTGACAGAGGCAGAGGATACTTCTTGGGAATCTTGAGTAGCAACCTGGAAAGTCCTTGTCTCCGGATCAAGCTTCTTGAAGGCTAAAAGTCTCTCTTTTGCAGCAGGTGTCAACTTCAGACGAGAGATGGAAATAGCTGCACAATAAACAAAAAACAAAAGAAAATGTTAGTGATCCTCATCCTAAGGAACAAATCTTATGGTGATCCTTCCAGGATCCTCTATCCTACCATGAGTAGCCCACTCTTTGGGCAGATCCTTCCCATCAGGGATGGTATCCCTCCTAACAAAAAAGAACCGTCGCTTCCAATTCGTGTCGTTCTTGGTGACCTTGAAGACAGGATGATCCTCTCCAGCTTTTCGCTTAAATAGATAACGATGGGGTCCGAAAGTGGTAAGATCGTACATCTCAGCCAGCTCCGCCATACCAAGGTCAATCCCTTCTTGTTCAATGATCCTCTCAAGGGTATACAATTGTTAGGGCTGGATTTTTACAATACGTGATCCTCACGTGTGATCCTAACCAGTGATCCTTGTTTCTTTGGCAGATAGTGATCCTCAGCAGAGTTCCAGGATCAGGATCACGGACCATCATAGGATCCTCATGCTAACAGTTGCTTTCGTTGAATTTAATGTTGTTTTGCAGGACATCTAGCAGGATCCGCTCTTAAGCATCACAATTAAAGGACACGTCTTTACAATTATAGCATATGCTTAATCGGAGATGGACGTTGTGAAGGATATGGAAACTTGGCATGATTTAAGGGCGATAATTTAGGCTAGATTTACTTTTATTTCTAAAGGGGTAATGAGCTGATTATTAGTCTTTTTACCTAAAATAGGTCACCTACACTTGTATATATAACACTCTTCCTCATTCGGAAGAACACACAACACAATTCTCACACGCTTAGACACACATTACGATAGTGATCCTTGTACTCAGCTCATTATCATCCAAAGTTGTAACCATATTTTGATATATTGAAGTTGGTGATCGGTAGTTGCCATCACCCGAGGTTTTTTATGCCGGAGATCATACATTGATCAAGGGCTTTTTCCTCGTATAAATCATTGTGTCTTTGCATATTTCTTACTGAAGTGATCCTTTACATTTTCTACAAACCAAGCATCATACCCCATTTACATAAAGTTTGGTTGCATTATCCTTGTGTGATTTTTGACCAAAACAGTTTGGCGCCCACCGTGGGGCAATTGGTGCTTCATTCATAAGAAAACTTTCTGTTCGAAATCATTTCAAAGAATTACATGGCTTCATCATTGAAAAACATGTCCACGGCGATGTCTGCAGTCACCTCGTCTCAGAACACTCTGCCTCCTCCACCGGCAGGATCCCAGAAGAATGCTGAGAAGAGACAAACTCCTACTAACTCTAAACCTCCATCTTCTTCTGCTATGAATTCTTATATTCCCAGTACTAGTGATGTATTTACTTTGATTTTGCAGATGAAGGATCGTATGCAGCGGTAGGATGAAACTAATGAAAGGATCCTCAGGGAAATTGGAGATCTCAAAAGACAAAGGAGAACGGCAGAGGATCATTCCCCACTGATGCCCAAATCCTTGAGCTTTGATACTCCAATGATCACTTCTCAGCCATCGGAAATTCCAGACGTGCAAATTATGGGAGAATCAAGAGGATTGCACCTCGGATCAACAGCAATGACTCAGACATCAGGCTCACACTTTCAGCCGGCAGGATCCTATCCCCAGCATATGGGATTCTTCATGAAATCAGGAGCCTATCCGGGAGCGCAGCAGTTTCAAGGATCCTACTTTGTTCCAGGATCATCCCAGGTTCAAGGATCCTCCTTCGTTCCGGGATCATCCCAGATACCAGGATCCTCCCAGATGCCAGGATCCCTAAAAAGTTTGCAAACAGCAAGTCTAGATGTCCATCAAGGGGACTTCATTCCAATGCAGACCATTGCTTCCACTGGTCCCTCCGTTATTCCAGAATCCCAGCAATATGGATTCACTAACTTGAACCCAATGGGAGGTAACACTTTAAATAATTATCTTACCACTAACCATGGGTTCATGCAGGATACAGGTATCAATCATGCTATGGCCAGGGAGTTGCAGAAGCTAAAAGATATGATCTCAAGTGTTCCAGGGGTAGTCAAGCCTATCCCAGAGATTGCAGATGGAAGCCATAAGGTATCTCGCTTTGCACCACCAATTTGTGATGCAGAGGTACCCAAAAGGTTCCATATCCCTACTATGAAGCTGTATAACGGTACAACGGATCCCGAGGAGCACATAGCACAATACAGGGAAAGGATGGAGATCAATCCAATCCCGGAAAAGCTAAAGGAAGCATGCCTATGTAAAGGATTTGGATCCACTCTTACTGGATCAGCTCTTCAATGGCTGCTAAGTCTTCCCCCTTACTCTATTACTTCATTTGCTAAATTAGTTAATTTATTCAATAACCAATTCTCTTGTAGTAGAAAATTTGAAAGATTAACTAGTGATTTGTACAGGATAACTCAAAATCATAATGAATCATTAAGGGATTATATAACTAAATTTAGTAAAGAATCCTTGGACATTCCCAACTTGGATATGGCTACGGCTGTTGAAGCCTTCAAAATGGGACTGCTTAAGGATTCATTGTTCTATGATGATCTTGTTATGACACCATGCAGGAATCTAGATGAAGTAAGAACTCGGGCACTCAGGTTCATCCGGCTAGAGGATGACAAGAGGATCCAGGAGAGACAAGTAGGATCCTCAAAACAGGAGAAGCAAGGATCCTCCTTCAAGAGCAATAAGTTCAAATCCTACCATAGAAACGACAACCAGAACGTGCATGCTGTTGACCGAGAAGAGGATGATGAAGATTATCCTCCAATCTCAGAATATTGTTTTTCCGTTGATAATCATGAGCTAATCCTTGCAATGCAGAATCTAGGAGAAAAAGCTAGGTGGCCCAGGAAGAATGATAAACCATCCGGGACTAAAGACAAGTCAAAATGGTGTGCATACCATGAGGATTTCGGGCATCTAACTGAAGAATGCATAGCTTTAAGAAAAGAGATTGGATATCTGTTAAGCAAGGGGCACCTAAAAGAATTGTTGGGAAGAAAAAAGCAAAAGACTCAGGATCCTGAAAGGATCCCTGAAAAGGCTCCAGCACCTCCGGCAAATGCACAAGTGATCAACTTTATTTCTGGAGGATCAGACATCTGTGGTACATCCTTCTCGGCGGCCAAAAGGCATGCAAAGGAGTCAAAAATGGATAATGGAGAAAGACCTATTAGAACATCAAGTGTCTCAGAAGGGAAGATGATAACGTTCGATGAGGATGATCGCATTAACATTCAGGATCCTCATCATGATAGTTTAGTTATTACTCTCTTTATCTCTAATCATTTTGTCCGCAGGATCCTTATCGATGGAGGAAGCTCAGTGAACATTATCCAGCTTGATGTTCTGAAGAAAATGGGTATTCCAGAATCAGACATCACACCAAGATCCTCCGTGCTTGTAGGATTCAGTGGAGAAACGAAGAAAACTCTGGGGGACATCAAACTCCCAATCTACGTGGAAGGATTACATAATTATCAAAAATTTTGTGTTATTGACTGTTTATCTTGTTGCAATGTTATCCTTGGCAGGCCCTGGATACATGATATGAAAGCAGTCCCATCCACCTATCATCAATGTGTGAAACTCCCTAGCCCATGGGGGATAATCAAGATCGAGAGTGATCAGCAGGAGGCTAAGGATTGTTATACATCATCCATGAAGCCAACCTCGAAGCCAAGGGAGCAATAGCAATTACAGTATCCTCCGAGGAATGTCTTGGAGGCAAGGGAACAAGATGTGGATGAAATCCTCTTGGATCCTAATGATCCTGAATCAAAAATCTATATCGGATCAGGGATCCTTGGCCAGATGAAAGAAGACATGATATCCTTCCTCAAAAGAAGAAAGTCTACCTTTGCATGGAAGCATGAAGATATGACAGGTATATCTAAGGATATCATAACTCATAAACTTGGCATTGACAGGTCTATCAAACCAATCCATCAAAAGAGGAGGAAGTTTGCACCAGAAAGGAATGCCATTATCCAAGAAGAAGTAGAGAGACTACTTCGAGCAGGTATGATCAGAGAGGTAAAATATCCAAAATGGTTAGCCAATGTGGTCGTTGTCCAAAAGAAAAACGGAAAGTGGAGGGTATGTGTCGATTTCACTGATCTGAATAAGGCATGTCCCAAGGATCCTTTCCCGCTACCCCACATTGACTCCATGGTGGATGCAACAGCGGGGCATGAACTGTTGACCTTTATGGATGCATCATCTGGATTCCAACAAATTCAGATGGAACCATCTGACCAAGAGGATACAGCCTTTATGACCCCAACAGGTTTGTATTGTTATATTGCCATGCCTTTTGGATTAAGAAATGAAGGTGCAACATATAAAAGGCTGGTGAATATGATGTTCAAAGATCAAATTGGACAAACTATGGAAGTATACATAGATGATATGGTAGTTAAATCAAAGAAAGCTGAGGATCACCTAAGGGATTTGGAAGAAGCATTTGATATCCTTGATAAATATAACATGAAGCTTAATCCTTCAAAATGCCACTTTGGTGTTAAGGCAGGAAAATTCCTAGGATATATGGTAACTCAGAGAGGCATTGAAGCAAGTCCGGAGCAAATTAAAGCACTAGTGAACATCAAGTCCCCTGCCAATGCTAAGGATGTGCAAAGGCTAACAGGCAGGATAGCAGCTCTGAACAGGTTCATATCAAAATCCTCAGAAAAATGTAAAGAATTTTACGATATCCTAAGGAAGAACAAGAAGTTTGAATGGACTGAGAAACACGAGAATGCTTTACAAGCCCTTAAAGAATATATGTCCTCAGCACCAGCATTAACAAAGCTCGAAAAAGGAGATGTGTTATCCTTATATTTGGCGGTATCCTCAACCGTTGTAAGTGCTGTCCTTGTTAAGGATCATGAAGGTACACAATATCCTATCTACTATGTAAGTAAGAGTTTACTTGATGCCGAATCCAGGTACTCACACCTCGAAAAACTTATTCTTGCATTAATCATGGCATCAACTAAGTTAAGGCATTATTTTGAAACCCATACTATTGTTGTTAGAACTAATTTTCCAATCAAGAATGTCCTCAGGAAACCAGAGATGTCTGGAAGAATGGCTAAGTGGGCAGTAAAGCTTAGTGCCCATGATATAAGATATGAGCCAAGAACAGCCATTAAATCCCAAGCACTAGCTGACTTTGTGGCTGATTTCAGTAGTGATCTACAAAAAGAAGCAGAATTGGAGGTCCAGCAGCTGGATGAGACCAAGGATCCTTGGATACTACACACTGATGGATCCTCAAATGTCAAGGGCACAGGGCTCGGGATACTACTAAAATCGCCACAGGGGGACATAATACCCTACTCCATAGCCTGTGAGTTCCAAGCAACTAACAATGAGGCTGAATATGAAGCCTTAATTGCTGGCTTGCAAATTGCTAAGGATATGGGGGTGAAATATCTTAAAGTATATGTAGACTCATTATTGATCACCAATCACTTTAATGGATCCTATGCTGTTAAAGGTGAAAAACTAACCAAATATTTAGAGATAGTCAAAGAATTGGCACTCTCTTTTGTTTCTTTCAGCTTAACACAGGTACCAAGGGAGGATAACACGGAAGCTGATGCATTGGCCAACTTAGGATCATCCTTAAAGATTCCAGAAGATATAAGTATCCCTATCATCCATATCCTGGCTCCTGCTATTGAAAATCAAGTGGCCATGGAAATAGAAGAGGATACTGCAGTAATCCCTAGTGAAGAAGCTCGATCTTATGCAGGATCATGGATCTCACCAATCATGAGATACTTGCAATACGGGGAGATTCCGATGGGAGAAAATCCTAGAGCTTTCAGGATTAAGGTATCTCAATTTACAATCTTAAATAGTGTGCTATATAAACGATCTCTTGCAGGACCATATTTAAGATGTATTGAGGATCCTGAAATTGAAGAAGTGTTGAGAGACTTCCATGAAGGAGATTGTGGAAACCACACTGGGGGCAGGGCATTGTTCTCAAGGATCCTTAGAACAGGATACTACTGGCCAACCATGAAAAGGGATGCTGTAGAATATGCTAGGAAATGTGATCCTTGTCAAAGACACAGCAATATCCTTCATCAACCAGCTGAATTGCTACACCCCATACCATCCTCTTGGCCATTCATGAGATGGGGGATGGAAGCTGAAGCTTTTGCTCAAGTCATGACTGACTACTTCTCTAAGTGGATAGAAGCTGAAGCTTTTGCTCAAGTCAGAGAAAAAGAAGTTATATCCTTTATCAAAAGAAACATTATAACTAGATTTGGCATTCCCTCTGAAATTGTATGTGATAATGGTTCCCAATTCATTGGAAGCAGAACCACTAACTTTTGTGACAGTTGGGGAATTAAGATGATAACTTCAACACCAGTTCATCCACAAGCCAATGGCCAAGCAGAATCATCCAACAAGATCATCATCAACAATCTGAAGAAGAAGCTAGGATCCAAGAAGGGAAAATGGGCAGAGGAGTTACCTTATGTACTATGGGCTGATAGAACAACTCCCAAGAATGCCACTGGTCAAACACCTTTTTCTTTAGTATTTGGGGCAGAAGCAGTGATCCCAACAGAGATGGTGATCCCAACTGCTAGAACAAGTGCTCGTGATCCTGAAGAGAATGCTACAATCCTGGCTCAGGATTTGGATACTATTGAGGAAATCAGGTATCTGGCTAGGATAAGGATGGCAAGCTACCAACAGAGAATGGCTGGTGCTTACAACAAAAATGTTAGGATAAGGAAGTTCCAAGTCGGAGATATGGTGTTGAGAAAAACATTCCAAAACACTATTAATCCTGCTGACGGGAAGTTAGCACCAAAGTGGGAAGGCCCTTACTTGATTGAGGCTGAAGCAGGAAAGGGGGCATACAGATTGCTAACCATGGAAGGAAACTTGTTACCAAGAGCCTGGAATGCTGTTCACTTAAAGAGATACTTTATGTGAATGTGATCCTTCAAGCATGTGACCCTTACATTGAAGTATCCTCAAAGGATCCCGGTGATGTCAGTGATCCTTACTCTGGTAATGTCCTTATCTTTAAACTATTACATTTCCTTACTTTTTACCAAAGGATAAGGATCCTGTATCCTTCATCCTCTTCTCACGAACCATTTGAGTTATGATAGTCCAGGTATCTACAGCATATCGTCAAAGATCTTCAAAAGCAACGCAGATCCTTGGGTCCAACCCCAGTTATCCTTGGGATTATCCCCAGTTTCCGCCAGCAGCGCACGATGATCCTGATATAGTTCACGTCTTTGGGACCAGTACCCACTTCCGGGGCTGACAACCTCATCGTACTGGCTATACCCGGGATCCTACGTATAATGGTAGACGTACCATACATCCGTTCATAAGGTTTCTAACGTTTTCACGTTAGCTAAGGTTTTGACATTTTCATGTCACTAAGTTTGGATAGTCGCCAGTAAGGGCCATACTCCGCTTTACATACGATCCTTTGGGCTTGTCCCCAGTTATCCTTTGGGCTTGTCCCCAGTTATCCTTTGGGCTTGTCCCCAGTGATCCTTTGGGATCATCCCCAGTTATCCTTTGGGCTTGTCCCCAGTGATCCTTTGGGATCATCCCCAGTTATCCTTTGAGCATGGCCCCAGCTACTAATTTATCTTTACATTGGCTTAGTCCCAAGTTATGTTCCATTTTTCAGGTTCTCGAAGTTAAACAAATAAGGATCCTTAATCCTTATTACCCGTTAAAATTTCACTTAAGGTTATCTTGATTAAAGGTTAGGATCCTAACTTGGATCCTCAGGTATGATCCTTGACTATTCTGATTATACTGAACAACCCTTACACTTTGACAACTAAGCCTATGATCCTTGAAAATTTTCAATGATAGGATATTTGATCTAGGATCATATCCTAAATTTATTAAACATGGTTTGCTCAACTCTTGTTACTCTAACAAATATGTTTCTAAAAATGGAAAATAAGAAGATAAATAAAGGATAACAACACGAGATAAGCCAGAAAGATTAAAGTTATATTATTAACAAAAGGATCTTAAACCCTTTCAAAAAGTTGTCAAAATTGCCAACCCACATTTATACCAGCAAAACGTGGCCCGTCCACATGGGTTGGCAAAGGGTGTCCATTGTCTATGCGGTCTTAGCAGGTGCAGGAAATTAAAGGCGGCAGGATCACAAAGGCTTCATCCCCCAAACAGAGGATCCCTCCACCTTTTGTAATCCTACCTATTGTCCAAAGGATCCATGATCCTTAACCCTAAAAACTATTGTTCAAGTTACAAACCATAATTGTTTCAAACATCAACAACCACAAACAAACCACTACCAAACTCAAAAAATTGGGCTCCGGCCTAGTCTCGAAATATCCATCATCGCCCAATCTAGCAGCTCACACCTTTGCTGCTCCATCACCACCAGCTTCTCCACCCTGATCCTTGTCAGCATCACCGCCCTCCAGCATTGGGATCTCCTCAGCTTCGTCCTCATCCTCCAGCTCTGCCAACCTTGCCTTCCAACCCTCCACGTCCCATGAGCTTTTGTCAAAGGCAGGATCCTGAGCCTCCGCAGCCATTTGTAGTTGTATCTTGTACATGGCAGTTGCGGCAGAGACCTTGGCATCCTGGATGATCTCCTGCTTCTCGCCATCCATGTCAATCAGCCTTTGAGCAGCCTCATCCTTTGTAGCCCGGAGTTCCTTCTCAAGATCGGCTATCTTGAGATCCTTTAACATGCCCATTTGTTGAAGGTCGGCGATTTGGCTTTCCTGATCCTCGACATGGCCAAGGTAGGTCTCAATCTCAGCAAGTTTCTGCAAAAGAGAAAAAAGGTAAGTTCAGGATCAGGTGATCCTCAAAGAAGCAGGATATACAGGCAGAATACACAAGCAGGATATTCGAGAAGGATAACCAACAGGGGCAATGATCCTTACCTCATTGACATAGTCGAGAAACTGTTGGCGGATCAGGGGAAATCCTTGGAGATCCTCAGAAGTCTTTCTCTTCTTCCCCTTACCCCTAACAGGTGCTTTAGGGGCCGAAGCAGAGGGACTGGCAACAGAAGTCTTCTTTCTTGAAGACTTGACATTGGCAAGTTCATCAATCCCGAACTTGGAGGCAGACTTGGCAGACTTAGCAGATTTCCCAGCGCCTACACAATCAAAACAAGATAAGTTCCCTTACTAACTAAACAGTCTTACATATAGCTTACTTTTTAATAAGGATACTTACTTGACATAGTGGCAGATGCGGAGGATACTTCTTGTGAATCTTGGACGGTGACTTGAAAACTTCTGATTTCAGGATCAAGCTTCTTGAAAGCTAGAACCCTCTCTCTGGCAGCAGGGGTTAACTTGAGATGAGCAAGGGAGATAGCTGCACAATAAACAAAAAACAAAGAAAGACATTAGTGATCCTCATCATAAGAGACAAGTCTGATGGTGATCCTTCCAGGATCCTCTATCCTACCATGGGTGGCCCACTCCTTGGGCAGATCCTTCCCATTAGGGAGGGTATCCCTCCTCACAAAGAAGAAACGACGCTTCCAGTTTGTATCATTTTTGGTAACCTTTAAAACAGGGTGATCCTCCCCGGCCTTCCGTTTCAGCAAATATCGATAAGAACCAAACGTGGTAAGATCATAAAGCTCGGCCAGCTCCGCCATCCCTAAATCAATCCCCTCCTGCTCGATGATCCTCTCGAAGGTATACAGGACCCTCCAGATCATCGGCATAGCTTGGATATAAGATATGCCGGTCAAAGAAAAGAAAGATTGGGTGAAGGCCGGAAAAGGATACGAATATCCTATGATAAACGGAGTTGCAGGAAAAGCCACCCAGGCGTCAGAAACAAGGTCACTCAAATCAGTGGATGTGAATGACTTGAAAACAGCATCCGCCGGAAAACAATGACGAATCCTATCTACATGAGCATCGGTAAAGCAGCATCTCTCCGTAGGAGAGTCCTTAATGATCCCTTGGCTTTTCAGGGGACTGCTCTTCTCGTGATCCTTATGGGGAGAATTTCGGAGCAACATACTCGTGGCAGAACAAAAACAGAGCAAGAGCAGAAAAAACAGAGCAGGAAAAGAAAGAAAGGAAGAGAATACCTGATCAATCTTCGGTGGAGATTATAAAGGGAGTATATCCTGAATTTAAATGCAAATCGATCCTTACCCTATCTCCTATTGATAATCATGATTTGCAGGGATGTCACTTCAGTGACGTAATTGTTTTGGTCAAAAATCACACAAGGACAATGTAACCAAACTTTATGTAAACGGGGTATGATGCTTGGTTAATTATGAAAGTAAAGGATCACTTCTGTGATAAAGATGCAAAGAAACAATGATTTATACGAGGAAAAAGCCCTTGATCAATGTATGATCTCCGGCATAAAAAACCTCGGGTGATGGCAACTACCGATCACCAACTTCAATATAATAAAAATGTAGTTACAACTTCGGATAGTAATGAGCTGAGTACAAGGATCACTGAGTGTCTAAGTGTTTGAGAGTTGTGTCGTATGTCGTGTGTGTTCTTCCGAATGAGGAAGAGTGGTATTTATACAAATGTAGGTGACTTAGTTTAGGTAAAAGGACTAATTATCAGCTCATTACCCCTTTAGAAATAAAGACAATCTAGCCTAAATTGCTGCCCATGAATCCTTTGATCCTACTGCTTTGAGCGACTTTGTCTCGGATGTCTGGGTGGCTTTTCCTGCTACCCCGTTTGCTATAGGGTACTCGTATCCTTTTCCAGACTTTACCCAGTCTTTCTTTTCCTTAACCGGCATCTCTTACATCCAGGCTATGCCGATGATCTGGAGGGTTCTTTATACCTTCGAGAGGATCATTGAGCAGAAAGGGATTGATCTGGGGATGACGGAGTTGGCCGAGCTTTACGATTTTACCACTTTTGGTTCTTACCGGTATCTGCTGAAACGGAAAGCCGGGGAGGATCACCCTGTCTTCAAGGTTACCAAGAATGATACAAACTGGAAGCGTCGTTTTTTCTTTGTTAGAAGGGATTCCATCCCGGATGGGAAAGATCTGCCCAAGGAATGGGCCACTCATGGTAGGGTAGAGGATCCTCGAAGGATCACTATCAGTCCTGTCTCATATGATGAGGATCACTGATGTCTTTTTTCCTTTGTCTTTTATGCAGCTATTTCCATTGCTCGTCTAAAATTAACCCCCGCTGCAAAAGAGAGAGTATTAGCTTTTAAAAAGCTTGATCCTGAAGTTAGAAG
The DNA here is from genome assembly GCF_002127325.2 of Helianthus annuus. Taxonomy (NCBI): domain Eukaryota; kingdom Viridiplantae; phylum Streptophyta; class Magnoliopsida; order Asterales; family Asteraceae; genus Helianthus; species Helianthus annuus. The sequence goes on along the minus strand of NC_035435.2, from coordinate 5,986,238 downwards.
CTTCCAAATCACTATCCAAGATTCTCAAGAGATATCCTCTGCATCTGCCACAATGTCAAGTAAGTATCCTCATAGAAAGTAAGTTTTATGTAAGAGTATTTAATTTAACAAGGGAACTTATCTTGTTTTTGAATTGTGTAGGTGCTGGAAAATCTGCCAGGTCTGTTAAATCTGCCTCCAAATTTGGGATAAGTGATCTTGCCAATGTCACGTCTTCAAAGAAGAAGGCTCCTGCTGCCAGTCCTTCAGCATCAGCTCCTAAAGCGCCTATCCGAGGCAAAGGGAAGAAGAGGAAGGCTTCAGATGATCTCCAGGGTTTTCCCCTCCTCCGTCAGCAATTCCTCGACTACGTGAATGAAGTAAGGATCACTGCCCCTGTTGGTTATCCGTCTCGCATATCCTGTTTGTGTATCCTGCCTTTCTTGAGGATCATCTGATCCTAAGCTTATCTTTTTTCTCCTGTTGCAGAAACTTGCCGAGATTGAGACCTATCTTGGCCATGTTGAGGACCAGGAGAGCCAGATTGCCGATCTCCAGCAAATGGGTGTGTTAAAGGATCTCAAGATAGGAGATCTTGAGAAGGAACTCCGGGTCATGAAGGCTGAGGCTGCTCAGAGGTTGATCGATATGGATAACGAGAAGCAGGAGATCACCCAAGATGCTAAGGTCTCCGCGGCAATTGCTATGTATAAGATACAACTTCAGATGGCCGAGGAGGCTCAGGATCCTACCTTTGACAAAAGTTCGTGGGATGTTGAAGGTTGGAAGGCAAGGCTGGCAGACCTGGAGGACGAGGATGAGGCTGAGGAGATCCCCATGCTGGAAGGTGGTGGTGCTGAGAAGGATCAAGGTGGAGATGCTGGTGGTGACGAAGCAGCGAAGGAGTAGGCTGCATGATTGGGCGATGATGGAAACTTCTAGACATAGCCGGAGCCCAATTTTTTAAATTTTGACAGTAGTTTGTGGTGTTTGAAACAATTATGGTCTGTAATCTTCGAACAATAGTTTTTAGGGTTGAGGATCCTGGATCCTTTGAACAATAGGTAGGATTACAAAAGGTGGAGGGATCCTCTGTTTGGGGGATGAAGCCTTTGTGATCCTGCCGCTTTTAATTTCCTGCACAATGCTAAGACCGCATAGACAATGGACACCCTTTGCCAACCCATGTGGACGGGCCACGTTTTGCTGGTAGAAATGTGGGTTGGCAATTTTGACAACTTTTTGAAAGGGTTAAAGATCCTTTTGTTAATAATATAACTTTAATCTTTCTGGCTTATCTTGTGTTGTTATCCTTCAATAATCCTCTTATTTCTCAATTGCTATATTTGTTAAAATAACAAGAGTTGAAAAAGTGTTTAATAAACTTAGGATATGATCCTAGATCAAATATCCTGATATTGAAGATTCTCAAAGTGTTTTAGTTCAAGGATCATAGGTTCGGTTGTCAAAGTATAAGGGTTGGTTAGGATAAAGAGTATAATCAAAAATAGTCAAGGATCATACCTGAGGATCCACGTTAGGATCCTAACCTTCAATCAAGACAATCATAGATAAGACTTTGATAGTTAATAAGGATTAAGGACCCTTATGTGTTTTACCTTTGACAAACCTGAAAAACGAAGCACAACTTGGGACTAAGCCAATGTAAGAAGTAAATTAGTAACTGGGGTCATGCCCAAAGGATAACTGAGAATGATCCCAGAGGATCACTGGGGACAAGCCCAAAGGATAACTGGGGACAAGCCCAAAGGATCGTATGTAAACTGGAGTATGGCCCTTTCTGGCGACTATCCAAACTTAGTGACATGAAAATGTCAAAACCTTAGCTAACGTGAAAACGTTAGAAACCTTAGGAACGGATGTATGGTACGTCTACCATTATACGTAGGATCCTAAATATAGCCAGTACGATGAGGTTGTCAGCCCCGAAAGTGGGTACTGGTCCCAAAGACGTGAACTATACCAGGATCATCGTGCGCTGCTGGCGGAAACTGGGGATAATCCCAAGGATAACTGGGGTTGGACCCAAGGATCTGCGGTGCTTTTGAAGATCTTTGACGATATGCTGAAGATACCTGAACTTATCATAACTCAAATGTTTCGTGAGTAGAGGATGAAGGATACATGATCCTTATCCTTAGGTAAAAAGTAAGAAAATGCAATAGTTTCTAGGATAATCATATTACCAGAGTAAGGATTACTGATATCTCCGGGATCCTTCAAGGATACTTCAATGTAAGGATCACATGCATGAAGGATCATGTTCACATGAAATATTTCTTTAAGTGAACAGCATTCCAGGCTCTTGGTAACAAGTTTCCTTCCATGCTTAGCAACCTGTATGCCCCCTTTCCTGCTTCAGCTTCAATCAAGTAGGGACCTTCCCATTTTGGTGCTAGCTTCCCGTCAGCAGGATTGATAGTATTTTGAAATGCTTTTCTTAACACCATATCTCCGACTTGGAACTTCCTTATCCTGACATTTTTGTTGTAGGTACCAGCCATTCTTTGTTGGTAGCTTGCCATCCTTATTCTAGCTAGATCCCTGATTTCTTCAATAGTATCCAAATCCTGAGCTAGGATTGCAGCATTTTCTTCAGGATCACGAGCAATTGTTCTAGCAGTTGGGATCACCATCTCTGTTGGGATCACTGCTTCTGCCCCAAATACTAAAGAGAAAGGTGTTTGACCGGTGGCATTCTTGGGAGTTGTCCTATCAGCCCATAGCACATAAGGTAACTCCTCTGCCCATTTTCCTTTCTTGGATCCTAGCTTCTTCTTCAGATTGTTGATGATGATCTTGTTGGATGATTCTGCTTGACCATTGGCTTGTGGATGAACTGGTGTTGATGTTATCATCTTGATTCCCCAACTGTCACAAAAGTTAGTGGTTCTGCTTCCAATGAATTGGGAGCCATTATCACATACAATTTCAGAGGGAATGCCAAATCTAGTTATAATGTTTCTTTTAATGAAGGATATGACTTCCTTTTCTCTGACTTGAGCGAAGGCTTCAGCTTCTATCTACTTGGAAAAATAGTCAGTCATGGCAAGCATAAATACTTTTCCACCAGGTGCTTTAGGGAGCTTGCCAACTATATCCATTCCCCATCTCATGAATGGCCAAGAGGATGGTATTGGGTGTAAAAATTCAGCTGGCTGATGGAGGATATTGCTATGCCTTTGGCAATGATCACATTTCTTAGCATACTCTACAGCATCCCTTTTCATGGTTGGCCAGTAGTATCCTGTTCTAAGGATCCTTGAGAATAATGCCCTGCCCCCAGTGTGATTTCCGCAATCTCCTTCATGGAAATCTTTCAACACTTCCTCGATTTCAGGATCCTCGATACATCTCAAATATGGTCCTGCAAGAGATCGCTTATATAATACATTATTCAAAGTTGTAAATTGAGATACCTTAATCCTGAAAGCTCTAGGATTTTCTCCCGTCGGAATCTCCCCATGTTGCAAGTATCTCATGATTGGTGAGATCCATGATCCTGAATAAGATTGGGCTTCTTCATTAGGGATCATTGCAGTATCCTCTTCTATTTCCATGGCCACCTGATTTTCAATAGCAGGAGCCAGGATATGGATGATAGGGATACTTATATCTTCTGGAATCTTCAAGGATGATCCTAGGTTGGCCAATGCATCAGCCCCTGTGTTCTCCTCCCTTGGTACCTGTGTCAAGCTGAAAGAAACAAAAGAGAGTGCCAATTCTTTGACTATCTCTAAATATTTGGTTAGTTTTTCACCTTTAATAGCATAGGATCCATTAAAGTGATTGGTGATTAATAATGAGTCTACATATACTTTAAGATATTTTACCCCCATATCCTTAGCAATTTGCAAGCCAGCAATCAAGGCTTCATACTCAGCCTCATTGTTAGTTGCTTGGAATTCACAGGCTATGGAGTGGGGTATTATGTCCCCCTGTGGCGATTTTAGTAGGATCCCGAGCCCTGTGCCCTTGACATTTGAGGATCCGTCAGTGTGTAATATCCAAGGATCCTTGGTTTCATCCAGCTGCTGGACCTCCAATTCTGCTTCTTTTTGTAGATCACTACTGAAATCAGCCACAAAGTCGGCTAAGGCTTGTGATTTAATGGCTGTTCTTGGTTCGTATCTTATATCATGGGCACTAAGCTTCACTGCCCACTTAGCCATTCTCCCTGACATCTCCGGTTTCCTTCGTGATCCTTGACGAGGACAGCACTTACAGCGGTTGAGGATACCGCCAGGTATAAGGATAACACATCTCCTTTTTCCGGTTTTGCTAATGCTGGTGCTGAGGACATATACTCTTTTAGGGCTTGTAAAGCATTCTCATGCTTCTCAGTCCATTCGAACTTCTTATTCTTCCTTAGGATATCGTAAAATTCTCTGCATTTCTCTGAGGATTTCGATATGAACCTGTTCAAAGCTGCTATCCTGCCTGTCAGTCTTTGAACATCCTTGGCATTGGCAGGAGATTTGATATTTATTAATGCTTTGATTTGTTCCGGGCTTGCTTCAATGCCCCTCTGGGTTACCATGTATCCTAAGAACTTTCCTGCCTTAACACCAAAATGGCATTTTGAAGGATTAAGTTTCATGTTGTAACTATCAAGGATATCGAATGCTTCTTCCAAGTCCCTTAGGTGATCCTCAGCTTTCTTTGACTTGACCACCATATCATCTATGTACACCTCCATAGTTTTTCCAATTTGATCCTTGAACATCATATTTACCAGCCTTTGATATGTTGCACCTGCATTTCTTAGTCCAAAAGGCATGGCAATATAACAATATAAACCGGTTGGGGTCATAAAGGCTGTATCCTCTTGGTCAGATGGTTCCATCTGGATTTGTTGGAACCCAGATGATGCATCCATAAAGGTCAACAGTTCATGCCCCGCTGTTGCATCCACCATGGAGTCAATGTGGGGTAATGGGAAAGGATCCTTGGGACATGCCTTGTTCAGATCAGTGAAGTCGACACATACCCTCCACTTTCCGTTTTTCTTTTGGACAACAACCACATTGGCTAACCATTTTGGATACTTTACCTCTCTGATCATACCTGCTCGAAGTAGTCTCTCTACTTCTTCTTGGATAATGGCATTCCTTTCTGGTGCAAACTTCCTCCTTTTTTGATGGATTGGTTTGATAGACCTGTCAATGCCAAGTTTGTGAGTAATAATATCCTTAGATATACCTGTCATATCTTCATGTTTCCAAGCAAAGGTAGATTTTCTTCTTTTGAGGAAGGATATCATGTCTTTTTTCATCTTGCCAAGGATCCCTGATCCGATATAGATTTTTGATTCAGGATCACTAGGATCCAAGAGGATTTCATCTACATCTTGTTCCCTTGCCTCCAAGACATTCCTTGGAGGATACTGTAATTGCTATTGCTCCCTTGGCTTCGAGGTTGGCTTCATAGATGAGGTATAACAATCCTTAGCCTCCTGCTGGTCACTATCGATCTTGATTATTCCCCATGGGCTAGGGAGCTTCACACATTGATGGTAGGTAGATGGGACTGCTTTCATATCATGTATCCAAGGCCTGCCAAGGATAACGTTGCAACAAGATAAACAGTCAATAACACAAAATTTTTGGTAATTATGTAATCCTTCCACGTAGATTGGGAGTTTGATGTCCCCCAGAGTTTTCTTCGTTTCCCCACTGAATCCTACAAGCACGGAGGATCTTGGTGTGATGTCTGATTCTGGGATTCCCATCTTCTTCAAGACATCAAGCTGGATAATGTTCACTGAGCTCCCTCCGTCAATAAGGATCCTGCGGACAAAATGGTTAGAGATAAAGAGAGTGATAACTAAACTATCATGGTGAGGATCCTGAATGTTAATGCGGTCATCCTCATCAAATGTTATCATCTTCCCTTCTGAGACACTTGAGGTTCTAATAGGCCTTTCTCCATTATCCATTTTTGATTCTTTTGCATGTCTTTTGGCCGCTGAAAAGGATGTACCACAGATGTCTGATCCTCCGGATATAAAGTTAATCACTTGTGCGTTTGCCGGAGGTGCTGGAGCCTTTTCAGGGATCCTTTCAGGATCCTGGGTCCTTTACTTTTTTCTCCCCAACAATTCTTTTAGATGCCCCTTGCTTAGCAGGTATCCAATTTCTTTTCTTAAGGCTATGCAATCTTTAGTTAGATGCCCGAAATCCTCATGGTATGCACACCATTTGGACTTGTCTTTAGTCCCGGATGGTTTATCATTCTTCCTGGGCCACCTAGCTTTTTCACCTAGATTCTGCATTGCAAGGATTAGTTCATGATTATCAACGGAAAAACAATATTATGAGATTGGAGGATATTCTTCATCATCCTCTTCTTGGTCAACAGCATGCACATTGTTGTTCTCATTTCTATGGTAGGATTTGAACTTGTTGCTTTTGAAGGAGGATCCCTGCTTATCTTGTTTTGAGGATCCTACTTGTCTTTCCTGGATCCTCTTGTCATCCTCTAGCTGGATAAACCTGAGTGCTCGAGTTCTTACTTCATCTAAATTCCTGCATGGTGTCATAACAAGATCATCATAGAATAATGAATCCTTAAGCAGTCCCATTTTGAAGGCTTCAACAGCCGTAGCCATATCCAAGTTGGGAATGTCCAAGGATTCTTTACTAAATTTAGTTATATAATCCCTTAATGATTCATTATGATTTTGAGTTATCCTGTACAAATCACTAGTTAATTTTTCAAATTTTCTACTACAAGAGAATTGGTTATTGAATAAATTAACTAAATTGGCAAATGAAGTAATAGAGTAAGGGGGAAGACTTAGCAGCCACTTAAGAGCTGATCCAGTAAGAGTGGATCCAAATCCTTTACATAGGCATGCTTCCTTCAATTTTTCTGGGATAGGATTGATCTCCATCCTTTCCCTGTATTGTGCTATATGCTCCTCTGGATCCGTTGTGCCATTATACAGCTTCATGGTAGGGATATGGAACCTTTTGGGTACCACTGCATCACAAATTGGTGGTGCAAAACGGGATACCTTGTGGCTTCCATCCGCAATCTCTGGGATAGGCTTGACTACCCCTGGAACACTTGAGATCATATCTTTTAGCTTCTGCAACTCCCTGGCCATAGCATGATTGATACCTGTATCCTGCATGAATCCATGGTTAGTGGTAGGATAATTGTTTAAAGTGTTACCTCCCATTGGGTTCAAGTTAGGGAATCCATATTGCTGGGATTCTGGAACAACGGAGGGACCAGTGGAAGCAATGGTCTGCATTGGAATGAAGTCCCCTTGATGGACATCTAGACTTCCTGTTTGCAAACTTTTTAGGGATCCTGGCATCTGTAAGGATCCTGGTATCTGGGATGATCCTGGAACGAAGGAGGATCCGTGAACCTGGGATGATCCTGGAACAAAGGAGGATCCTTGGCCCTGGAATGATCCTGGAACAAAGTAGGATCCTTGAAACTGCTGTGCCCCCGGATAGGCTCCCGGATTCATGAAGGATCCCATGTATTGAGGATAGGATCCTATTGGCTGAAAATGTGAGCCTGATGTCTGAGTCATTGCTGCCGAGTTGAGATGTGATCCTCTTGACTCCCCTATGATTTGCACGTCCGGGATCCCTGATGGCTGGGAAGTGATTATTGGAGTATCAAAGCTCAAGGATTTGGGCATCAGTGGAGAATGATCCTCTGCCGCTTTCTTTTGTCTTTTGAGATCTCCAATTTCCCTGAGGATCCTTTCGTTAGTTTCATCTTGCCGCTGCATACAATCCTTCATCTGCAAAATTAAAGCAAATACATCACTAGTACTGGGAATAGAAGAATTCATAGCAGAAGAAGATAGAGGTTTAGAGAAAGTGGGAGTTGATCTCTTCTCAGTATTTTTCTGAGATCCTGCCGGTGGAGGAGGCAAGGTGATCTGTGATGAGGTGACTGCAGACATCGCCGTGGACGTGTTCTTCAATGATGAAGCCATGTAACTCTCTGAAATGATTTCGAACAAAAGATTTTCTTATGAATGAAGCACCAATTGCCCCACGGTGGGCGCCAAACTGTTTTGGTCAAAAATCACACAAGGACAATGTAACCAAACTTTATGTAAACGGGGTATGATGCTTGGTTAATTATGAAAGTAAAGGATCACTTCTGTGATAAAGATGCAAAGACACAATGATTTATACGAGGAAAAAGCCCTTGATCAATGTATGATCTCCGGCATAAAAAACCTCGGGTGATGGCAACTACCGATCACCAACTTCAATATAATAAAAATGTAGTTACAACTTCGGATAGTAATGAGCTGAGTACAAGGATCACTGAGTGTCTAAGTGTTTGAGAGTTGTGTCGTATGTCGTGTGTGTTCTTCCGAATGAGGAAGAGTGGTATTTATACAAATGTAGGTGACTTATTTTAGGTAAAAGGACTAATTATCAGCTCATTACCCCTTTAGAAATAAAGACAATCTAGCCTAAATTGCTGCCCATGAATCAAGCCATGTTTCCATATCCTGTGCAACGTCTTTCTTCAATTAAGCTCTTGCCATAATTGTGAAGACGCGTTCCTGGATCATGATGCCTAGAGCATATCCTGCTAGATATTCCTGCAAAAATAACATTGCATTAAGCGAAGATGATCGTTAGTATGAGGATCCTATAATGTCCCATGATCCTGATCCTGAAGTCCTCCTGAGGATCACTGTCTGCCAAAGAAACAAGGATCACTGGTTAGGATCACGTGTAAGGATCACCTATAATAAAAATCCAGCCCTAACAGTAATGATCGCAATGGCTAGTCCGGTTATAACGGCTAGTTATCCGAGTTGTCCGTTGAAGATAAGATCAGAACAAAATATAACTCATTTATTTACAAAATCACTCCTTATATTTTGGGGGCAATTGTTAGGGCTGGATTTTTACAATACGTGATCCTCACGTGTGATCCTAACCAGTGATCCTTGTTTCTTTGGCAGATAGTGATCCTCAGCAGAGTTCCAGGATCAGGATCACGGACCATCATAGGATCCTCATGCTAACAGTTGCTTTCGTTGAATTTAATGTTGTTTTGCAGGACATCTAGCAGGATCCGCTCTTAAGCATCACAATTAAAGGACACGTCTTTACAATTATAGCATATGCTTAATCGGAGATGGACGTTGTGAAGGATATGGAAACTTGGCATGATTTAAGGGCGATAATTTAGGCTAGATTTACTTTTATTCCTAAAGGGGTAATGAGCTGATTATTAGTCTTTTTACCTAAAATAGGTCACCTACACTTGTATATATAACACTCTTCCTCATTCGGAAGAACACTCAACACAATTCTCACACGCTTAGACACACATTACGATAGTGATCCTTGTACTCAGCTCATTATCATCCAAAGTTGTAACCATATTTTGATATATTGAAGTTGGTGATCGGTAGTTGCCATCACCCGAGGTTTTTTATGCCGGAGATCATACATTGATCAAGGGCTTTTTCCTCGTATAAATCATTGTGTCTTTGCATATTTCTTACTGAAGTGATCCTTTACATTTTCTACAAACCAAGCATCATACCCCATTTACATAAAGTTTGGTTGCATTATCCTTGTGTGATTTTTGACCAAAACAACAATACCCTCCAGATCATGGGCATAGCCTGGATATAGCAGATGCCGGTGAGAGAGAAGAAGGATTGAGTGAACTGTGGGAAAGGATATGAATACCCTATCAAGAACGGGGTAACAGGAAAGGCCACCCAAGTATCAGAGATAAAGTCACTCAAAGCAGTGGGAGTGAAGGACTTGAAGATGGTGTTCGCCGGAAAACAGTGACGGATTCTATCAACCTGAGGATCAGTGAAACAGCACCTCTCGGTGGGATAGTCTTTGATGATCCCTTGACCTTTCAAGGGACTGTTCTTCTCAGGATCCTTATGAGGAGAATTCCGGAGCAACATATTTGCAGAAGAAAAACAAAGAGCAGAAAAACAGAGTAAGAGAAGGAAGAAGGAAGAAGAGAGATACCTGATTGATCTTCAGACGAGATTATAAAGGGAGTTTCTTTGATTTTAAATGCGAATTGATCCTATCTCTATCTCCTATTTATAATGATGATCTGCAGGGCTGTCACTTCTGTGACGTAAGAATTGCAACGGCTAGTTCGACTTTAACGGCTAATTATCCGATTAGCTCGTTACAGATAAGATCAAGCAAAATATAACTCATTTATTTACAATATCACTCCTTATATTTTGGGGGCAATTGTTAGGGCTGGATTTTTATAAAACATGATCCTTACATGTGATCCTAACCAGTGATCCTTGTTTCTTTGGCAGATAGTGATCCTCAGCAGAGTTCCAGGATCAGGATCACGGACCGTCATAGGATCCTCATGCTAACAGTTGCTTTCATTGAACTTAATGTCATTTTGCAGGAATGTCTAGCAGGATCCGCTCTTAGCATCACCATCAAGGGACGCGTCTTTACAACTTTGGCATATGCTTAATCAGAGATGAACGTTGTGAAGGATATGGAAACTTGGCATGATTTAAGGGCGATAATTTAGGCTAGATTTACTTTTATTTCTAAAGGAGTAATGAGCTGATTATTAGTTTGTTTACCTAAAATAGGCCACTCACACTTGTATATATAACACTCTTCCCCATTCGGAAGACACACAACACATTTCTCACACGCTTAGACACTCGATACTATAGTGATCCTTGTACTCAGCTCATTATCATCCGAAGTTGTAACCATTTTTTGTTATATTGAAGTTTGGTGATCGGTAGTTGCCATCACCCGAGGTTTTTTATGCCGGAGATCATACATTGATCAAGGGCTTTTTCCTCGTATAAATCCTTGTGTCACTTGCATATTTCTTATTAAAGTGATCCTTTACTTTTTCAACAAACCAAGCATCATTCCCCGTTTACTTAGAGTTTGGTTGCATTATCCTTGTGTGATTTTTGACCAAAACAAACACCAGTCCACCCACAAGCTAATGGTCAAGCAGAATCATCCAACAAGATCATCATCAACAATTTGAAGAAGAAACTTGGATCCAAGAAGGGGAAATGGGCAGAAGAATTACCTTATGTGCTTTGGGCTGATAGGACAACCCCCAAGAATGCTACTGGTCAAACACCATTCTCTTTGGTATTTGGGGCAGAATCAGTGATCCCAACAGAAATGGTGGTTCCAACTGCTAGAACAAGTACCCGTGATCTTGAGGAAAATGATCAGAACTTGGTTCAAGACTTGGATACTATTGAGGAAATCAGGGATTTAGCTAGGATAAGGATGGCTAGCTACCAACAAAGAATGGCTGGTGCTTACAACAAAAATGTCAGGATAAGGAAATTCCAAGTTAGGGATATGGTATTGAGAAAAGCATTCCAAAATACCACTAATCCTGCTGATGGGAAATTGGCACCAAATTGGGAAGGCCCTTATTTGATTGAAGCTGAAGCAGGAAAGGGGGCATATAGATTGCTAACCATGGAAGGTAATTTGTTACCAAGAGCCTGGAATGCTGTCCACTTGAAGAAATATTTCATGTAAGCAGGATCCTTCTGGCACATATGATCCTTACATTTGCAGTATCCTTCAAGGATCCCTGAAGTATCGGTAATCCTTACTCTGGTAATGTCCTAAGCTCGAACTCTTATTTACTTATTTTCTTATTTAAGGATAAGGATCATGTATCCTTCATCCTTCTCTCACGAGATTTTGAGTTCTGATAGTCCATGTATCCTTAGCATATTGTCGACAATCTTCAGAAGCAACTCAGATCCTTGGGTTCAACCCCAGTTGTTTTGGCTTGTCCCCAGTTATCCTTGGGCTTGTCCCCAGTTTCGCCTGTAGCGCACGATGATCCTGGTATAGTTCAAGTCTTTGGGACCAGTACTCGCTTTAGGGGCTGATAATTCCATCGTACTGGCTATACCTAGGATCCTACGTATAATGGTAGACGTACCAGACATCCGTTCCTAAGGTTTCTAACGTTTTCACGTTAGCTAAGGTTTTGGCATTATCATGTCACTAAGTTTGGATAGTCGCCAGTAAGGGCCATACTCCAGTTCACCTATGATCCTTTGGGCTTGTCCCCAGTTATCCTTTGGGCTTGTCCCCAGTTATCCTTTGGGCTTGTCCCCAGTTATCCTTTGGGCTTGTCCCCAGTTATCCTTTGAATTGTTGGGCTTGTCCCCAGTTACTAACTTGTCCTTTATATTGGCTTAGTCCCAAGTTATATCCTATTTTCAGGTTTTCGAAGTTAAACAACTAAGGATCCTCAATCCTTATTGTCTACTAAGGTTTTTCTTGTGGTTATCCTGATTATAGTGTTAAAGGTTAGGATCCTAACTTGGATTCTCAGGTATGATCCTTAACTATTTTTGATTTTATTCATTATTCATTTGAATAACCCTTATACTTTGACAACTGAACCTATGATCCTTAAAATGAACTACTTTTTGGAAGTTTTCGACTATAGGATATTTGATCCTGGATCATATCCTAAATTTCTTAAACATAATTTGCCTAACTTTTCTTACTCAGACAAGTATAAATCAAAATAATTGAAAGTTTAAAGGATATACAAGGATAACATCACAGGATAAGTCAAAAGTTAAAAGTTTTATTCATTCACAAAATATTTAACCCTTTAAAGTTGTCAAAATTGCCAACCCACATTTCTACCAGCAAAACGTGGCCCGTCCACATGGGTTGGCAAAGGGTGTCCATTGTTCATGCGGTCATAGCAGTGCAGGAAATAAAGGTCGGCAGGATAACAAGTGGCTTCATCCCCCAAACAGAGGATCCCTCCACCACCTATTATCCTACCTATTGTTCAAAGGATCATGGATCCTTACCCAAAAAACTATTGTTCGAAGTACAGACCAACCATCAAACTGTTCAAACAAACAACCACAAAAAAATTGGGCTCCGGCTAAGTCTCGAAGTTTCCATCATTGCCCAAACCCGCAGCTTAGACCTTCGCTGCACCATCACCACCGGCTCCACTTGCCTCTCCATCTTGATCCTTGCCAGTGCCTCCACCCTCAAGCATCGGGATCTCCTCAGCCTCCTCATTATCCTCCAGTTCAGCCAGCCTAGCCTTCCAGCCTTCGACATCCCAGGTGCTCTTGTCAAAAGCAGGATCCTGAGCCTCCATAGCCATTTGCAGCTGGATCTTGTACATAGCTATTGCGGCAGAGACCTTGGCATCCTGGGTGATCTCGTGCCTCTCATAGTCGAAGTTGATCAGCATCTTGGCGGCTTCCCCCTTGGTGGCCTGGAGCTCCTTCTCAAGATCAGCTATCTTGAGATCCTTCAACACAGCAACCTGTTGAAGGTCAGCAATCTGGCGGTCCTGATCCTCAACGTGGCCAACATACGTCTCTACCTCAGCAAATTTCTACAAGGAAGACAAGGAATGATGTCAGAAACCAAGTGATCCTTAGACTAGCAGGATACACAAGAAGGACAGTGATCCTTACCTCGTTGATGTAATCTAGACACTGTTGGCGGAGCAGGGGCAGACCTTGCAAATTCTCAGAGGCCTTCCTCTTCTTGCTTCCTTTTCCCCTGATAGGTGCTTTAGGGGCTGAAGCAGTTGGGCTAGCAGCATGAGTCTTTCTCCTTGAAGATTTGACAATAGTAAGATCGTAGATGCCGAACTTCGAAGCAGACTTAGAGGATTTTCCAGCACCTACACAACCAAAACAAGATAAGTATCTTAATTTTATTTGACTCTCATTATATAAATACTCCTTAAATAAGGATACTTACTTGACATTGTGACAGAAGCAGAGGATACTTCCTGAGAATCCTGGGTGGTAATCTTGAAAGTTCTGACTTCAGGGTCAAGCTTCTTAAAGGCCAGGAGTCTCTCCTTTGCAGCAGGTGTCAACTTCAGATGTGAAACGGAGATAGCTGCACAACAAGAAAACAACAGAACATCAGTGATCCTTATGCTAAAGGATAAGTTCTACGGTGATCCTTCCAGGATCCTCTATCCTACCATGGGTAGCCCACTTCTTGGGCAAATCCTTCCCATCAGGGATGGTATCTCTCCTCACAAAAAAGAACCGCCGCTTCCAGTTCATATCATTTTTGGTAACTTTGAGAACAGGGTGCTCCTCTCCAGCTTTTCGTTTGAACAAGTATCGGTGGGATCCAAAAGTTGTAAGATCATACATCTCAGCCAACTCCGCGATACCCAGATCAATTCCTTCTTGTTCGATGATCCTTTCAAGGGTGTATAAAACCCTCCAGATCATCGGCATAGCCTGGATATAGCAGATGCCGGTAAGGGAGAAAAAGGACTCGGTGAACTGAGGGAAAGGATACGAGTATCCTATCATGAAAGGAGTGACCGGGAAAGCTACCCAAGTCTCAGAGATGTAATCGCTCAGAGCGGTAGGGCTAAAAGGTTTAAAGAGGGTGTTCGCCGGAAAGCAATGCCGGATTTTGTCAATTTGAGGGTCAGTAAAACAACACCTCTCGGCGGGGGAATCCTTGATGATCCCTTGACCCTTCAAGGGGCTGTTATTCTTAGGATCCTTGCTGGGAGAGTTCCGGAGCAGCATTTTTTGACAGAATGATGGAAAGAGAAAGAAAACAGAGCAAGAGAAGAAAGAAGATGAAGAGAGAATACATGTTTATCTTCGGATGAGATTATAAAGGGAGTGCTTCTAAAATTTAAATGCAAACGATCCTATCTATATCTCCTATTTATAATCATGATTGTGCAGGGTTGTCACTTCCATGACGTCAGGATTGCAACGGGTAGTTCGGTCACAACGGCTATATATCCGTTGAGTTAGTTACAGATAAGATTGGCAAAATATAACTCGTTAATATTATATAATTACTCCTTATATTTTGGGGGCAATTGTTAGGGCAGGATTTTAATGACCTATGATCCTTACATGATATCCTAACAAGTGATCCTTGTTTCTTTGGCAGATAGTGATCCTCAGAAGAGCTTCAGGATCAGGATCATGGATCATCCTAAGGATCCTCATACTAACGATTGTTCTCTTTGAATTTAATGTTGTTTTGTAGGAATTACGAGTTGGACCTGGTCTTGGCAACATTATTAAGGAATCTTTCACGTAAATCTCGCACATACATCGCCGGAAATAGACGTTGTGGAGAATATGGAAACTTAGCACAATTTACGGGCAATTAGTTAGGCTAAATTTGCTTCTATTTCTAAAGGGGTAACGAGCTAGTAGTTAGGTGACTTGCCTAAAATTCAACCACACACGCTTATATAAATGGCACTCTACAGCATTCGGAAGACACAACACATTTCTTACACGTACTAGCATACAACACCGTAGTGATCCTTGTACCTAGCTCGTTACCATCCGAAGTTGTAAACTTTGTTTGTTATATTGAAGTTTGGTGATCGGTAGTTTCCATCACTCGAGGTTTTTTATGCCGGAGATCATTCATTGATCAAGGGCTTTTTCCTCGTATAAATCCTTGTGTCACTTGTGCAATTTACATTTAAGTGATCCTTATCTTTGTTCATCATACCAAGCATCATTCCCCGTTTACAAAGAGTTTGGTTGCATTATCCTTGTGTGATTTTTGACCAAAACAGTGATCATTTCGGTTCATTGCATCCAAGCAGATGGCTTCATCATCAAAGAATACTTCTACTGCAATGTCTGCAGTCAATTCATCTCAGGGCATTCCACCTTTGCCTCCACCACCTTCTGGATCTCAGAAAAATGCCGAGAAGAAACCAACTCCCATTTTCTCAAAACCTCCAACTTCTTCTGCTTCTTATACTCCTACTACTATTGACATGTTTACTCTGATTTTGCAGATGAAGGAGCATATACAGCTGCAGGATAAGACCAACGAAAGGATTCTTAAAGAAATCGGAGACCTCAAGAAACAAAAGAGATCGGCAGAAGATCACTCCCCACTGATGCCCAGAACTTTGAATTTCGATACTCCGGTTGTATCTTCTCAGCCTTCAGTGGTCCCAGATGTCCAATAT
This sequence comes from Helianthus annuus, assembly GCF_002127325.2. Classification (NCBI taxonomy): domain Eukaryota; kingdom Viridiplantae; phylum Streptophyta; class Magnoliopsida; order Asterales; family Asteraceae; genus Helianthus; species Helianthus annuus. The sequence goes on along the minus strand of NC_035435.2, from coordinate 5,970,242 downwards.
GTGGGAGGACCAAAATGAGTGCACTATGGATCATCAGCAATGACTCAGGCATCAAGTTCATACTTCCAGCCAGCAGGATCCGATCCTCAGCATATAGGATCCTTCACAAGTTCAGGAGGATATCCAGGAGCGCAGCAGATTCAAGGGTTCTGGCCATTCCAAGGATCCTCGCAGGTTCAAGGATCCTCCTATGTCCCAGGATCCTCGCAGGTTCAAGGATCCTCGCAGGTTCAAGGATCCTCGCAGGTTCAAGGATCCTCCCAGGTTCAAGGATCCTCGCAGGTTCAAGGATCATCCTATGTTCCAGGATCCTTTCAGTTTCATGGATCCTTAAGGAGTTTGCAATCAGGGAGTTCAGATATCCATCAGGGAGATTTTATTCCAATGCAAACCATTGCTTCTACTGGTCCTTCAATCATTCCGGAGTCTCAACAATATGGATTCACATCCACTCTTCCTAATTTGAACACAGTGGGAGGTAACACCTTCAATAATTCTTGTACCACTAACCATGGCCTCATGCAGGATACAGGTATCAACCATGCCATGGCTAGAGAGTTGCAAAAGTTAAAGTATATGATATCAAGTGTCCCATGAGTGGTCAAGCCTATCCCGAAGATTGCTGATGGGAGCCATAAGATATCTCGTTTTGCTCCACCAATCTGTGATGCTGAGATACCCAAGAGGTTCCACGTGCCCACCATGAAGTTGTATGACGGTTCAACATATCCTGAAGAACACATAGCACAATACAGGGAAAGGATGGAAATCAATCCCATCCCGGAAAGGTTAAAGGAAGCATGTCCGTGCAAGGGATTTGGATCCACTCTTACTGGATCGGCTCTTAAATGGCTGGTAAGTCTTCCCCCTTACTCTATTACCTCATTTGCTAATCTAGTTAACCTATTTAATAATCAGTTTTCTTGTAGTAGAAAATTTGAGCGTTTAACTAGTGATCTGCATAGGATAACCCAGGGTCATAATGAATCATTAAGGGATTATATCACTAAATTTAGTAAAGAATCCTTAGATATTCCTAACCTGGATATTGCTACGGCTGTTGAAGCCTTTAAAATGGGATTGCTTAGGGATTCGTTATTCTATGATGATCTTGTTATGACACCATGCAGGAATCTAGATGAGGTAAGAACTCGGGCACTTAGGTTCATCCGGCTAGAAGATGACAAGAGGATCCAGGAGAGGTTAGCAGGATCCTCAAAGCAAGAGAAACAAGGATCCTCGTTCAAGAACAACAAGTTCGGATCCTATAACAAATCTGATAACCAGAACGTGCATGTTGTTGATCAAGAAGAGGATGATGAGGATTATCCTCCAATTTCTGAATATTGTTTTTCTGTTGATAACAATGAGCTAATCCTTGCAATGCAGAATCTAGGTAATAAAGCTAGATGGCCCAGGAAAAATGACAGACCAGCTACAACTAAAGATAAGTCAAAGTGGTGTGCATACCATGAAGATTTTGGGCATCTCACGGAAGAATGCATTACACTAAGAAAAGAAATTGGATACCTGTTGAGCAAGGGGCACTTGAAAGAATTGTTGGGGAGAAAGAAGTCAAGGACTCAGGATCCTGAAAGGATCCCAGAGAAAGCTCCAGCCCCTCCAGCAGATGCACAAGTTATAAACTTTATTTCTGGAGGATCAGACATCTGTGGAACATCCTTCTCAGCAGCTAAAAGGCATGCAAAGGAAACCAAGATGGATAATGGAGACAGACCCATCCGAACATCCAGTGTCTCCGAAGGGAAAGTCATAACTTTTGATGAGGATGATCGTGTTGACATTCAGGATCCTCATCACGATGGTTTGGTTATCACTCTTTTTATTTCTAACCATTTTGTCCGCAGGATCCTTATAGACGGAGGAAGCTCTGTGAACATTATCCAGCTTGATGTTCTTAAGAAGATGGGTATCCCCGAATCCGATATCATACCGAGATCCTCTGTGCTCGTGGGATTCAGTGGCGAGACTAAGAATACTCTGGGGGACATCAAACTCCCAATTTATGTCGAAGGACTACATAATTATCAAAAATTTTGTGTTATTGACTGTTTATCTTGTTGCAGTGTTATCCTTGGCAGGCCTTGGATACATGATATGAAGGCAGTCCCATCCACCTATCATCAATGTGTGATGCTTCCTAGTCCTTGGGGGATCGTGAAGATTGATAGCGATCAACAAGAGGCTAAGAACTGCTATACCTCGTCAATGAAACCAGCTTCAAAGTCAATGGCTCAATAGCAATCAAAGTATCCTCCAAGGGATGTCTTGGAGGCAAGAGAGCAGGATGTAGTAGAAATCCTCATGGATCCTGGTGATCCTGAATCCAAAATCTATATCGGACCAAGGATCCTTGGCGAAATGAAAGAAGACCTCATATCCTTCCTCAAAAGGAGGAAAACTACCTTTGCATGGAAACACGAAGACATGACAGGTATATCTAAAGATATAATCACTCACAAACTTGGCATTGACAGGTCATTCAAACCAATCCATCAAAAAAGGAGGAAGTTTGCACCAGAAAGAAACGCCATTATCCAGGAAGAGGTAGAGAAATTGCTCAGAGCAGGTATGATTAGAGAGGTCAAGTATCCAAGATGGTTGGCCAATGTGGTTGTTGTTCAAAAGAAAAACGGAAAGTGGAGGGTATGTGTCGATTTTACTGATTTAAATAAGGCATGTCCCAAGGATCCTTTCCCATTACCCCACATTGACTCCATGGTGGATGCAACGGCGGGTCATGAACTGTTAACTTTTATGGATGCTTCATCTGGATTTCAGCAAATTCAGATGGAACCATCTGATCAAGAGGATACAGCCTTTATGACTCCCACTGGTATATACTGTTATATTGCTATGCCATTTGGACTAAGGAATGCAGGTGTAACTTATCAAAGGCTAGTCAATATGATGTTCAAGGATCAAATTGGACAAACTATGGAGGTTTACATAGACAATATGGTGGTGAAATCCAGAAAGGTTGAGGATCACCTAAGGGATTTGGAGGAAGCATTCGATATCCTTGACAAATATAACATGAAACTTAGTCCTTCAAAATGTCACTTTGGTGTCAAAGCAGGTAAATTCTTAGGATATATGGTGACAAAGAGAGGCATTGAAGCCAGTCCAGAACAAATCAAAGCTATTGTGAACATCAAATCTCCTGCCAATGCTAAGGATGTGCAGAGGCTAACAGGCAGGATTGCAGCTTTGACAGATTCATATCTAAATCCTCAGAGAAATGTAAAGAGTTCTATGATATCTTGAGGAAGAACAAGAAATTTGAGTGGACTGAGAAGCATGAAAGTGCCTTAAGAGCTCTTAAGGATTACCTATCCTCGGCCCCGGCCTTGATGAAACCAGAAAAAGGGGATGTGTTATCCTTGTATCTAGCGGTATCCTCAAAAGCAGTAAGTGCCGTCCTTGTTAAGGATCATGAAGGTACACAACAGTTTACTTGATGCTGAATCCAGGTATTCACACCTAGAAAAACTTATCCTTGCATTAATTATGGCATTATTGTTAAAACTAATTTTCCAGTTAAGAATGTACTCAGGAAACCTGAAATGTCAGGAAGGATGGCTAAGTGGGCAGTGAAGCTCAGTGCATATGATATAAGATATGAGCCCAGGACAGCCATTAAATCCCAGGCATTAGCTGATTTTGTGGCAGATTTCAGTAGTGATTTGCAAGAGGAAGCTGAATTAGAAGTCCAGCGGCTAGAAGAGACCAAGGATCCTTGGATACTCTATACTGATGGATCCTCAAATGTCAAAGGCACAGGGCTTGGGATACTACTAAAATTGCCACAGGGGGACAAAATACCACACTCTATAGCTTGTGAGTTTCAAACTACTAACAATGAGGCTGAATATGAAGCCTTGATAGCTGGTTTGCAAATTGCTAAGCATATGAGGATCAGGTATCTTGAGGTACATGTAGATTCATTATTAATCACTAATCACTTTAATGGATCCTATGCTGTTAAAGGTGAAAAGCTAACCAAATATTTGGAGATAGTCAAAGAATTGGCACTCTCTTTTGTTTCCTTTAGTTTGACACATGTACCAAGGGAAGAAAATACAGAAGCTGATACATTGGCTAATTTAGGATCATCCTTGAAGATCCCGAAAGATATAAGTATCCCCATTATCCATATCCTAGCTCCTGCTATCGAGGATCATGTGGCTATGGAAATAGGAGAGGATTCTGCAATTATCCCTAGTGAGGATACTCAATCTCATTCAGGATCATGGATCCTCCCAATCATGAAATACTTGCAACATGGAGAGATTTCAACAGGAGAAAACTCTAGGGCTTTCAAAATTAAGGTATCTCAATTCACAATTTTAAATAATATGTTGTATAAGCGATCTCTTGCAGGACCGTATTTAAGATGCATTGAGGATCCTGAAATCCAAGAAGTTTTAAAAGACTTCCATGAAGGAGATTGTGGAAACCATACTGGGGGCAGGGCATTATTCTCAAGGATCCTGAGGACAGGATACTACTGGCTAACTATGAAGAAAGATGCTGTGGAGTATGCTAAGAAGTGTGATCCTTGTCAGAGACACAACAATATCCTTCACCAACCAGCTGAATTTTTGCATCCTATATCCTCCTCTTGGCCATTTATGAGATGGGGGATGGATATAGTTGGTAAGCCCCCTAAGGCACCTGGTGGAAAAGTGTTCATGCTTGCTATGACTGATTACTTCTCTAAGTGGATAGAGGCTGAAGCTTTTGCCCAAGTCAGAGAAAAGGAAGTTATATCCTTCATTAAAAGAAATATTATTACTAGATTTGGTATCCCTTCTGAGATTATATGTGATAATGGTTCCCAATTTATTGGGGGCAGAACTACTAACTTTTGTGACAGCTGGGGGATTAAGATGATAACATCAACAGCAGTCCACCCACAAGCTAATGGTCAGGCAGAATCATCCAATAAGATCATCATCAACAATTTGAAGAAGAAGCTTGGATCCAAGAAAGGGAAATGGGCAGAAGAGTTACCTTATGTGCTTTGGGCTGATAGGATAACCCCCAAGAATGCTACAGGCCAGACTCCATTCTCTTTGGTATTTGGGACAGAATCAGTGATCCCTACAGAAATGGTGGTCCCAACTGCTAGAACAAGTATTCGTGATCCTGAGGAAAATGACGAAAATTTGGTTCAAGACCTGGATACTATAGAAGAAATAAGGGATCTGGCTAGGATAAGGATGGCCAGTTATCAACAAAGAATGGCTGGTGCTTACAACAAAAATGTTAGGATCAGAAAATTCCAAGTTGGTGATATGGTACTAAGGAAAGCATTTCAAAATACCACCAATCCTGCTGATGGAAAGTTGGCACCAAAATGGGAAGGACCCTACTTGATTGAAGCTGAGGCAGGAAAGGGGGCATATCGATTGCTAACAATGGAAGGTGATTTGCTACCAAGAGCCTGGAATGCTGTCCACTTGAAGAAATATTTCATGTGAATAGAATCCTCATAGAACAGATGATCCTTACATCATGAGTATCCTTGAAGGATCCTTAAAGCACAGATGATCCTTACTTTGGTAAACATCCTAATCTCAAACTATTTCATTTCCTTACTTTCTCACCTAAGGATAAGGATCCTGCATCCTTTATCCACTTCTCACGTGATTCTGTGTTTTGAAAGTTCAGGTATCCTTAGCAAAAGGATGGTTATCCACAAAAGCAACCAGTCACTTGGGTTTGACCCCAGTTATTTGGGCTTGACCCCAGTTTCGCATGTAGCGCATGATGATCCTGGTATAGTTCATGGCAGTGGGACCAGTACTCGCTTTAGGGGCTGATAATTCCATTGTACTGGCTATACCTAGGATCCTACGTATAATGGTAGACGTACCATACATCCGTTCCTAAGGTTTCTAACGTTTTCACGTTAGCTAAGGATTTGGCATTTTCATGCCACTAAGTTTGGATAGTCGCCAGTTAGGGCCATACTCCAGTTTACAAACGATCCTTGGGCTTGTCCCCAGTTATCCTTGGGCTTGTCCCCAGTTATCCTTGGGCTTGTCCCCAGTTATCCTTGGGCTTGTCCCCAGTTATCCTTGGGCTTGTCCCCAGTTATCTTGTCCCCAATTGCAAACTTTTACATTGGCTTAGTCTCAAGTCATGTTCTATTTCAGGTCTTTGAAGCTAAACAACCAAGGATCCTTGATCCTTACTTCTTACTAAGGTTTGTCTCATAGTTATCCTGGTTATGGTATTAAAGACTAGGATCCTAACAACACAAGAGCTAAGCCAAAAAAGATTAAAGTTAGTTTATTAACAAAGGATAAACCTTCGAAAGTTGTCAAGATTGCCAACCCACGTTTCTACCAGCAAAACGTGGCCCGTCCACATGGGTTGGCAACGGGTGTCCATTGTTTGTGCGGTCATAGCGTGCAGGTAATAAAAGGCGGCAGGATCACAATGGCTTCATCCCCCAAATAGAGGATCCCTCCACCATTTGTAATCCTACCTATTGTCCAAAGGATCCTGGATCCTTAACCCTAAAGCTATTGTTCAAATACAAACCAACCATTATTCAACAAAAACAATCATCAAAACTAAAAAATTGGGCTCGGGCTATGTCTAGAAATGTCCATCATTGCCCAATCATGCAGCCTACGCCTTCGCTGCATCACCACCTCTTGCTCCACTAGCTTCACCACCATGATCCTTGCCACTGCTTCCAGCCTCAATCGTCAGGATCTCCTCAGCTTCCTCCTCATCGTCCAGCTCAGCCAACCTTGCCTTCCAGCCTTCCACATCCCAGGTGCTCCTATCAAAGTTGGGATCCTGAGCTTCCAAGGCCATCTGCAGTTTGGTCTTATACATCGCAATGGCAGCAAAGACTTTGGCATCCTGGGTGATCTCATGCTTTTCGTAGTCAGCATTGATCAACACCTTGGCTGTCTCATTTTTGGCATTCTGGAGGTCTTTTTGGAGGTCGGCAATCTTGAGACCTTGAGCAGTGCAACTTGTTGGAGGTCAGCAATCTTCCTATCCTGCTCCTCAACGTTCCCCACATAGTCTTCATTCTCAGCAAATATCTGCAAAGAGGATAAAGAACAGTTCAAGACCAGGTGATCCTCAAACAAGCAGGATATATAGACAGGGATAGTGATCCTTACATCGTTGAAGTACTTGAGGAATTGGTGGCGGATCAGAGGCAGACCTTGCAGATCCTCAGCTTCAGAGGCTTTTCTTTTCTTGGTGCCTCCCCTTCCTTTGGAGGGTGCCTTGGGGATCGAAGCAGTTGGGCTAGCAGGAAGCTTTTTCTTGGAGGATCGGACGTTATCCAGATCTGTCACGCTGAACTTGGAAGCGGATTTGGAAGCTTTTCCAGCACCTGCACAATCAAAGCAAGATAAGTATCCTCATCTTACTTGTATTTAACTACTTATTTGAATTTTTAAACAGGATACTTACTTGACATGGTGACTAAGCCTGAGGATACCTCTTGTGAATCCTGGGTGATTGTCTTGAATGATCTTGTTTCAGTACCGAGTCTTCTAAAAGCAGCGAGTCTTTCCTCAGTGACAGGAGATACTATGAGATGTAAGACGGTAACAGCTGCATAACAAAAAACAAAGGGTGTCAGTGATCCTTATACAAAAAGAAGACTGTCTGGTGATCCTTCTCAGGATCCTCTATCCTACCATGGGTGGCCCATTTCCTTGGTAGATCCTTTCCGTTGGGGATAGAATCTCTTTTGACGAAGAAGAACCGCCGTTTCCAATTGGTGTCGTTCTTGGTGGCTTTAAAAATTGGGTGTTCTTCACCAGGCTTACGTTTGAACAAGTATCGGTGGGATCCAAAGGTAGTGAGATCATACATCTCGGCCAATTCTGACATTCCTAGGTCAATCCCCTCCTGCTCAATGATCCTATCAAGGGTATACAAAACCCTCCAGATCATTGGCATAGCTTAGATATAAGAAATGCCAGTTAGAGAGAAGTAGGATTGGGTAAAGGCCAGAAAAGGATAGGTGTAGCCTATGGTGAACGGGGTAACAGGAAAGGCAACCCAATTTTCAGAAATATGATCACTCAAAGCAGTGGGATCATAAGGTTTAAAGAAGGTGTTCGCCGGAAAGCAGTGTCGGATTCTATCGATCTATGGATCAGTGAAACAACAGCGTTCTTTTGCGGAATCTTTGATGATCCCCTGACTTTTCAGTGGGTTGTTTTTCTGGTGATCCTTAGCGGGAGAGTTCCGGAGCATCATTTTGTACGAAGTGATGGTAAAAGAAATAAAACAGAGTAAGCGAAGGAAGAAGATGAAGAGAGAATACCTGATTGATCTTCGGATGAGATTATAAAGGGAGTTTCTCTAAGATTTAAATGCAAACTGATCCTATCTCTAACTCCTATTTATAATCATGATCTTGCAGGGTAGTCACTTCTGTGACGTCAGGATTACAACGGATAGTTCAATTTAAACGGCAATATATCCGTTAGTTAGTTGCGGATAAGATCAACAAAATATAACTCGCTTATTTTACATAATTACTCCTTATATGTTGGGGGCAATTATTAGGGGAGGATTTTCTAATGACCCGTTGATGTGGAAAAAGTAGTTCAACTAATTAAACTAAAATTACCCTAAATTAAGACTCAAGTAATAAAAATCTAGACTCTTTAACCTGACTAAACTACTCACCGGCAAGTGTACCGGTCGACTCTAGCACAGAAAAGTAAGTCCGGATGTCGAACCCACAAGGACTCTAATGAATTACGTTAACGACTAAACTTAGACTAAACACTGACACGACTAAACAGATGATGTGTTTGGGGGGGGGGGGGTTTACTAAAATCCTAAAATTGTGATTAAATTGAAATTAAATTAAGATACGAACGAAAGCTAAGGTTTTGTTTCAGATGAGATTAAGGGCTACCTAGACTTGAATCCAGTTTAACTACGAATGGACTTCTAACGGTTTTATTGTTGTATGGAGCCGGGATCGTAAAGTACTAAACCTTAAGGTATTTCAATGCTAAGACTTCCCGACCCTTCTCAGGAAGAAACCTAGGAAACCCTACAAGGCTGTTATGATTACCGACTGTTAGATTTCCTCTCAGTCCTCTAACGACTCTAAAAGTGCCCTAATACGACTATCTACCTCTCAGAGCGACAATCTAAGGCAATTCTAGGTTCTGATTTGGTTTACTAGACACAACTGCAATTAGGGAACTAATTTCGACTTCTCTCAAAATCTAAATTAGCTATATATTGCACCGCGACCTAATAACTAACCCGAGCCTCTCAGCGACAAGTTAAGCAGAATATTTACTTCTAATTGTATTTTAATTACTGTTTCTAAGGCTATCGGCCGATTTACCCAAAAATTACCCGAACCCGCAAGGATGCAAATAATCAACACAGATCTATTATGTGATAAAGACCGTCACTAAAATCTATGTGAAACAGCAAACAATCCACAATCAAAAGTAAATGCGCACACGCACCAAATCAGAAAATCTAGAACACTTTACTTTCAAAGTCAATCCATAATCAATTCAATAAAAACCATTAAAAGATCCAAACATAAATTAAACCTTCATCAAATCTAGGTAGTATCAAAAGTCTAGCCAAGAAACATGATGTTCAAAACAAACAAAACAAGTTCAAAACAAGAATTCATCATAAAGTATTGAAAACGTGAAAATAAGGAAAATCGGGAGATAAAACCCGAAAGATCTTCACTCTCACGATCCAAGCTTCAACCGGATGATTCCCGTTAGCCAAAACACTCCGAAAAGCTCAAAATCTGCTCCGAAATTCGTCCCTAGGGTTTCTTGGTTCGTAACTCTCTTTAATAATGATTAAATTATGCTTATATACCAAACCCTAGCAAAAACCCATCAAGATTCACGCTTCAACCCGTCGCGTAGCGCGACGGGCCAGCACATACTTCGTCGCGCTACGCGACAGTGGCGGAACTAGAACATTAACTCAGGGGTATCCCAAATTTTTTTTTATCGTGCAATCATACAATATTAAAAAAAACAACAATAAATAAATAAAGTAAAAAATTCTTTTCGACCGCACAAACCGTAGCATTGTTCAAAAATTCCGGGCCGATTCGATTACGTAAATCCATCTTGACAAGCTTCAATTTCGAAATTTTTTTAGTTATTTGGGCTAATCTAATGTGCTATTATTTAGTTATTTGGGTTTGTATGAGCATCAGCAACTGGGCTTATTATTGATTTGTAAAAAAAATTTTGAGGGGTGTCCTCGTAGTTGTTTAGAGTTGTCCTTAGTATAAAAATCGAAAAAAAAAAAATTTTACACTACCGGAAAAAAGTTGAGCCGTAGCCCGTGCTACGCCTGGACCTTCTTTAGGTCCGCCCCTGCTACGCGACGAACTTCATTATCAGATTTTTAGGTTGGTGGCGTAGCGCGACCAACTGCTCCTATTTCGTGGCGTTACGCGACGAACCTTATCACAAGATTTTTGTTCCTTGTTGGTGGCGTAGCGCGACCAACTATCCCTCCTTCGTAGCGCTACGCGATGATCTAATTTCCACAGAATGTTGCCTTAACTTCTAGCTCCAACTTCCAACTTTTCTAAAATAATTTTAACACTTGTTCCAACAGGTTCCGGGACTTAATGTTCAGCAATGTAGCGCGTTTTTGCTCCTTTTTCAGCCACTTTATGTATCAAGACCTGGAAAACCGAATATTGATCAATAGCACGTAATTCTAAATTAAACTAAACTATAAATACTGATAAATTATACAAACTATACACGAATAAAAGATGTATTTTGCAATACATCAAATATCCCCACACTTACTCTTTTTTCGTCCTCGAAAAAGAATTATGCAACGGAATCAGAGATAAATATTCACTTGGGTCGAAAATTATAGGTATAATTAATTAAAACCAAGACCTGCGTTAGCTGCGATTGCGAATATACTTTATCCACTTTAAACCCGAATCCAATCCTAAACCCTTATCATGTGATTTTAATTTAAGTGCGGTCAATCCACCTAGGGTCTCACACTAGAATCAACAGTCCACCTACTCCCGCCTCAAGCTTATAGGACTAAAAGAACGATCATTTGACCAATTCCTAACCGTTTTATACCAAGATAAAGAGAGTTTGAAATCAAATCTATATTTTTTCCATTTTTTTTTCTTTTCTAGCTTGCTTTTTTTTTCATTCATTCATTCGTGAGACTAGACGATGCTTTCCCTAACCCAGCGGTATTCCGACTGTAGAGTCACTATCCCCAATCACAGATTACATAGGTTTCGGTACTTTTATTCGGCAAGTCGATTTCACACATCCCAGAGGCATTCCGGCTGTAGAGTCGCTATCCCCAACTCGGATTACATAGGCCTGTGTTACTTTCATTTAGTTTCTTGCTCACTTTTATTCTATTTTTTTTCTTTTTTTTTCAGCGAGATAAGATAAAAAACTCTAACTATCTTAGCTTATAACGGCATCCCTTATACTATTTTTGCCGGTTTTAGTTTCCCATATTTCCCAGGCGAGAACCCACTAGCAGACCGACAATTAAGGTATATTAACTCAAAGGGACTTAGAACCAAAACCCGGGCCTATCCACATATCCCAAACTAGACGCAAACTCGGTTTATTTAAATCTCATATTATTATTATTCAAACCCAAGCAAAAACTTTTCTTTTCTATCATTTTCCGTTCAAAAATGCAAACTTCTTTTTATTTCGAAAGACATTTTCTAATTTTTCAATTTTTTTTGTATTTTTTCAATTTTTTAATTTTTTTGGATTTTTATAATTAAGACTCGATTATTTACATGTATTCTCATCCCCACACTTAGAGATTGCATTGTCCTAATGCAAGAACGAAAACACGACTCGACACTACCTAAAACAACGAAATAAATAACGAACTAACTAAATAACTAAACGACGAAATAAATAAAAAAAAAAAGCAAGCTAGAAAAGAAAAAAAATGGAAAAAATATAGATTTGATTTCAAACTCTCTTTATCTTGGTATAAAACGGTTAGGAATTGGTCAAATGATCGTTCTTTTAGTCCTATAAGCTTGAGGCGGGAGTAGGTGGACTGTTGATTCTAGTGTGAGACCCTAGGTGGATTGACCGCACTTAAATTAAAATCACATGATAAGGGTTTAGGATTGGATTCGGGTTTAAAGTGGATAAAGTATATTCGCAATCGCAGCTAACGCAGGTCTTGGTTTTAATTAATTATACCTATAATTTTCGACCCAAGTGAATATTTATCTCTGATTCCGTTGCATAATTCTTTTTCGAGGACGAAAAAAGAGTAAGTGTGGGGATATTTGATGTATTGCAAAATACATCTTTTATTCGTGTATAGTTTGTATAATTTATCAGTATTTATAGTTTAGTTTTATTTAGAATTACGTGCTATTGATCAATATTCGGTTTTCCAGGTCTTGATACATAAAGTGGCTGAAAAAGGAGCAAAAACGCGCTACATTGCTGAACATTAAGTCCCGGAACCTGTTGGAACAAGTGTTAAAATTATTTTAGAAAAGTTGGAAGTTGGAGCTAGAAGTTAAGGCAACATTCTGTGGAAATTAGATCGTCGCGTAGCGCTACGAAGGAGGGATAGTTGGTCGCGCTACGCCACCAACAAGGAACAAAAATCTGGTGATAAGGTTCGTCGCGTAACGCCACGAAAAAGGAGCAGTTGGTCGCGCTACGCCACCAACCTAAAAATCTGATAATGAAGTTCGTCGCGTAGCGCGACGAAGTATGTGCTGGCCCGTCGCGCTACGCGACGGGTTGAAGCGTGAATCTTGATGGGTTTTTGCTAGGGTTTGGTATATAAGCATAATTTAATCATTATTAAAGAGAGTTACGAACCAAGAAACCCTAGGGACGAATTTCGGAGCAGATTTTGAGCTTTTCGGAGTGTTTTGGCTAACGGGAATCATCCGGTTGAAGCTTGGATCGTGAGAGTGAAGATCTTTCGGGTTTTATCTCCCGATTTTCCTTATTTTCGCGTTTTCAATACTTTATGATGAATTCTTGTTTTGAACTTGTTTTGTTTGTTTTGAACATCATGTTTCTTGGCTAGACTTTTGATACTACCTAGATTTGATGAAGGTTTAATTTATGTTTGGATCTTTTAACGGTTTTTATTGAATTGATTATGGATTGACTTTGAAAGTAAAGTGTTCTAGATTTTCTGATTTGGTGCGTGTGCGTATTTACTTTTGATTGTGGATTGTTTGCTGTTTCACATAGATTTTAGTGACGGTCTTTATCACATAATAGATCTGTGTTGATTATTTGCATCCTTGCGGGTTCGGGTAATTTTTGGGTAAATCGGTCGAAAGCCTTAGAAACAGTAATTAAAATACAATTAGAAGTAAATATTCTGCTTAACTTGTCGCTAAGAGGCTCGGGTTAGTTATTAGGTCACGGTGCAATATATAGCTAATTTAGATTTTGAGAGAAGTCGAAATTAGTTCCCTAATTGCAGTTGTGTCTAGTAAACCAAATCAGAACCTAGAATTGCCTTAGATTGTCGCGCTGAGAGGTAGATAGTCGTATTAGGGCACTTTTAGAGTCGTTAGAAGACTGAGAGGAAATCTAACAGTCGGTAATCATAACAGCCTTGTAGGGTTTCCTAGGTTTCTTCCTGAGAAGGGTCGGGAAGTCTTAGCATTGAAATACCTTAAGGTTTAGTACTTTACGATCCCGGCTCCATACAACAATAAAACCGTTAGAAGTCCATTCGTAGTTAAACTGGATTCAAGTCTAGGTAGCCCTTAATCTCATCTGAAACAAAACCTTAGCTTTCGTTTGTATCTTAATTTAATTTCAATTTAATCACAATTTTAGGATTTTAGTAAAACCCCCCCAAACACATCATCTGTTTAGTCGTGTCAGTGTTTAGTCTAAGTTTAGTCGTTAACGTAATTCATTAGAGTCCTTGTGGGTTCGACATCCGGACTTACTTTTCTGTGCTAGAGTCGACCGGTACACTTGCCGGTGAGTAGTTTAGTCAGGTTAAAGAGTCTAGATTTTTATTACTTGAGTCTTAATTTAGGGTAATTTTAGTTTAGTTAGTTGAACTACTTTTTCCACATCAAGTTTTTGAGGCATTTCATCCTTGGATGAGATGTTGCCGGTACGTTGGCAACGGTCACAAGTCCTAACAAACTCTACGGCATCCTTAACTACCGTTGGCCAATAAAACCCACTATCAAATACCTTTTGTGCCGTCACATTCGCCCCGTGATGGCCTCCCGTTAAACCCTCGTGCACATGTCTAAGGATGTCTAAACCATCCTCCTTTGAAACGCATCTCCTAAGCACTCTATCTCCACCTATCCTAAAGAGGTAAGGGTCGTCCCAAATATACCTCCTAGCCTCCCTAAGAAGCTTTTTCTTTTGTTGGTAGGACATACCCCTCACAAGATCTCCGGTTGCTAAATAGTTTGCCAAATCCGAGAACCATGGCAAACCCTCTACCTCGGCACTAACAAAATCTATGGTTTCGTGGGGAAAGGTATCTCCTATGGAATCCTCACGAACCTCCTCTCTCTTTGGATCCTCTAATCGTGACAAGTGGTCGGCGGCCACGTTTTCCGCTCCCTTTTTATCCTTAATTTCTATATCGAACTCGGAGAGCAAAAGAATCCATCTAATAAGACGCGGCTTTGCGTCTTTCTTTTGAAACAGAAATCGCAAAGCGGAATGGTCGGTGAACACGGTGGTTTTAGAAAGCACGGGATATGATCGAAACTTATCAAACGCAAACACTACGGCTAAGAGTTCCTTTTCCGTCGTGGTATAGTTCTCTTGAGCATCGTTTAGAGTTTTGCTCGCGTAGTAGATCGGATGAAAGTGTTTATCGACTCTTTGACCTAGGACCGCACCTACGGCATAATCGCTTGCGTCACACATGAGCTCGAAAGGTAAGCTCCAATTGGGCGAAACAAGTATCGGGGCACTAACAAGTTTTTCTTTCAAGAAGTCGAACGCCTTGATGCACTCCTCGTCGAAGACGAAAGGTACATCCTTCTCTAAAAGCCTAGTCATCGGGCGTGTGATTTTGGAAAAATCTTTTATAAAACGCCTATAAAAGCCCGCATGACCTAGAAAGCTCCTAACGGACTTAACACTAGTAGGTGGAGGCAATCTACTTATGGTATCTATCTTGGCCCTATCCACCTCTATGCCCTCTCTCGACACCTTGTGTCCTAACACTATCCCCTCCGTCACCATAAAGTGACACTTCTCCCAATTCAACATAAGATTTGTCTCTATGCACCTCTTAAGCATCCTATCAAGATTTGAGAGACATTGTTCAAAATTGGTGCCATAAACCGAGAAGTCATCCATGAAAACCTCCATGGAAGTCTCAAGCATGTCTTGGAATATGGCAACCATGCATCTTTGGAAAGTTGCCGGAGCGTTGCATAACCCGAAAGGCATGCGGCGATACGCATAAGTGCCGTAAGGGCATGTGAATGTCGTTTTATCTTGATCCTCCGGGGCGATGGGGATCTGAAAATAACCTGAAAATCCATCGAGAAAACAATAGAATTGTTGACCCGCTAGACGCTCCAACATTTGGTCAATGAATGGTAAGGGGAAGTGGTCTTTCCGGGTGGCGTCGTTTAACTTTCGATAGTCTATGCATACACGCCAACCGGTAACGGTACGGGAAGGGATTAACTCATTCTTTTCGTTCATGATCACCGTCATCCCACCTTTTTTTTGGGACGACTTGGGTCGGGCTAACCCATGGTGAATCGGAAATGGGGTAGATCACCCCGGCATCTAACAACTTAAGAACCTCTTTCTTAACAACCTCTTGCATGTTCGGATTTAGGCGCCTTTGAGGTTGCACCACCGGCTTATAGTCATCTTCCATGAGTATCCGGTGGGTACAATAGGCGGGGCTTATGCCCTTGATATCCGAAAGACGCCATGCAATGGCCTCCCTATTCACTCTCAACACCTCTAATAACCTACCCTTCTCTCCCTCCTCTAACTTAGACGAAATAATGACGGGAAACTCGGACCCCTCACCTAGGAAAGCGTACTCTAAGTGGGACGGGAGGACTTTGAGTTCTAAAGGGGCGGGCTTCTCTATAGGTGTACTCTCACTCTCACTCTTAATTTCACTCAATTCTAGCACTTCGGGGACCCACTCGTCCTCGTCTACCTCTTCACTCTCACTCACGACCGCCTCTACCTCCTCAACTACCTCCTCTATCCTACTCTCAACTAGGTCGGCTCCACTAATATAGTCAAAGCAATGGTCAACACAAGATAAGAAAGACTCTATGAAATAGACCGAATGACAAGGACTACTAAGATCGTCGGAACCACTAGGGTGTTCCATGGAGCGTGCTATCTCGAAAGTGACCCTCTCCTCGCCGACTTGAAGTGTGATTTTCCCGTCAAAGACATCGATGATGGCCTTGGCGGTACACAAGAATGGGCGTCCTAGAATGATGGGAACCTTTTCGTCGGCTTCCATATCAAGAACGACAAAGTCTACGGGGAAGACGAACTTATCCACTTTGACTAGAAGGTTTTCAATAATGCCTCGTGGATACTTAACGGACCTATCGGCTAGCGACAAAGACATGCGTGTAGGTGACAACTCTCCTAGACCTAACCTCTCATACAATGAATATGGCATTAGGTTTATACTCGCTCCTAGATCGGCTAGGGCCCTACACTCGGTATCACTCCCAAACAAGCACGGGATAGTAAAAAGGCCCGGATCCGTCAATTTTTCCGGAACATCCTCCACTAAGGGGGATGTTAGAAACCTCTCCTAACCTATCCTTGCGTTTTAGAAGGTCTTTTAGGAATTTTGCATATTTCGGCATTGATTGAAGAGCTTCTATAAAAGGAAGGTTGATCCTACGCTGCTTAAAGATCTCTAAAAATTTCCCGTACTCTTTGGAATAGGTTTGATTTTTAAGGCGGGAAGGAAACGGAGCACGGGAAATATCAACATTGGGTGATGGGACAACTTGAATGGGTTTCTTTCCTACACTTTTCTCACTCGAAGGCCCCCCGGTGTGTGCGGTACTTTCTGGGATTAACCTAGGTTGCACTTTACCGGGCGCCTCCATTTCAATCTCCTCATCTACGGGGTCCTCATCTTCTATCTCAACACTCTCGGGTCTCACTACCTCTCCTAAGGTCCTACCACTACGGGTCGAAATTGCCTTCAAAGAGCCAGATAGGTTGGGCCTTGTGTTGCCCGAAAATTGACCGGGAGGTCGTTCTTGCAACTGGCATGCAATATCCCCAACTTGCCTTTGAAGGTCTAAGAAGCTTGAATGATTATTCTTTAGGAGCGTAGCATGGTCCTCTAAGGTACGTTGGGTAGCCTGATCCTTAACCAATAATTGGGAAAGAAGGTCCTCTATCCTAGACAAACTACCACCCGACCCCTCACTCTTAGGTTGAACCTCTTGGTTTGACCCCTCACCTCTGAACTGCCCCCCTGAACCTGAACTAGCAAATTGACCTGTTTGACCCGACCCCCCACTAGAATAAAAACCTGGCCCCCTACTTTGGTATTGACCTGACGGAAAACCAGGGGGGTTACCTGAGGAGCGATAATTGTTAGCACGCCAATTAGAGTTACTATTGTTGAACGGGTTAGTTGGACCCCTATTTTGACCTGCTAAATACTCGACCTGCTCTAGGGTGATGGTTGGGCAATCTATGGTGTCATGTCCCCCTCTACAAACCTCGCATCTATCTACCTTCTTCTTAATTTCTAGCAACTCTTTGGTGATATAGTCAAGCTGAGATATTACCTTTGAGTCTGAAACGACTTGATTCACTCCTCGAGAAGATGAGGAGGTAATCACAGGATTGGAATTCCTGCCGGTAGCACTATGATCTATATCAGCATGAGCGAAGCTCTCAAAGAGGTCGTTGCAGTCAGCCACAGTTTTCTTTCCCATTAGGTGGCCTCCTGCGGATGTGTCGAATCGGGCCTTGCACTCAGGGGTAAGACCATTATAAAATTTTTCTACTAAGGCCCAATCCGACAGTCCATGTTGGGAACAACGCGAGAGCAATGTTTGAAACCTTTCCCATGCTAAGTGATAAGGTTCGTCAGGCTCCATTCTGAAGGAATGGATCTGATCTCGAAGGCGGGAGGCCTTCGCAGGTGGGAAATACTTAGCAAGGAAGGCATCTCTAAGTCCAGCCCAAGTGGTGTAAGTACCTGCCGGCTGCGAATCAAGCCAGGTGGCTGCGCGGCCAGCAAGCGAAAAGGGGAAGACTTGGAGATAGCGGCCATCAAGATTCACACCTTCGATGCCGAAGGTGCTACACAGACGGGTGAAACGGTTGATATGTGCTGGCGCGTCTTCATCATCACGACCGTGAAACTGACAAGAGTTGTTAATGGCAGTCATGATGTATGAAGGAATTTGCCAAGACTTATCATTGGTGATTTCAGGGAGGGTGATGGGTGAGTTTGCCGTAAAACCCGCGGTGGAACGCTGGTGGACAGTTTGGTTTTCGGCCATTTGGTGAACTGGTGGTGGACTAGGGTGACGGGAGGGTGGTGGGGAATTATGGGGTGATGACTTCGGTGGCGTAGCGCGACCAACTATCCCTCCTTCGTAGCGCTACGCGACGATCTAATTTCCACAGAATGTTGCATTAACTTCTAGCTCCAACTTCCAACTTTTCTAAAATAATTTTAACACTTGTTTCAACAGGTTCCGGGACTTAATGTTCAGCAATGTAGCGCGTTTTTGCTCCTTTTTCAGCCACTTTATGTATCAAGACCTGGAAAACCGAATATTGATCAATAGCACGTAATTCTATATAAAACTAAACTATAAATACTAATAAATTATACAAACTATACACGAATAAAAGATGTATTTTGCAATACATCACCCGTGGTCCTCATGTGTTATCCTGTTTAGTGATGCTTACTTCTGTAATAGATGGTAATCCTCAGAAGTGTTTCAGGATCAGGATCATGGATCATCCTAAGGATCCTTATACTAACGATTGTTCACTTTGAATTCGGTATTGTTTTGCAGGAGTAACAGCTTGGACTTAGTCTTGGTAACGTCCCCGAAGAATATTCCACGGTTATTCTGCACGTGCTTGACTGGAAATGGACGTTGTGGAGAACGTGGGGAGGAGGCACAAATTGCGGGATGTTAGTTAGCTTAGTTAACTTCTATTTTTAAAGGGGTAGCGAGCTAGTTTTTAGAACACTTGGCTAATTTTTGGCTACACACACTCGTACAACTGCACTCAATAGCTTACAGCAAAACACTTAGCAATTTTCACACATTTCCACACGATACACTATAGTGATCCTTGTACCTAGCTCGCTATCATCCAAAGTTGTAAAGAATTATTGTTTAATTTGAGTTGGTGATCGGTAGTTTCCATCACCCGAGGTTTTTTATGCCGGAGATCATTCATTGATCAAGGGATTTTTCCTCGTACAAATCATTGTGTCACTTGTACAATACATTTCTGAGTGATCCTCATTGTTGTTTGCTAATTCAAGCATCATACCCCTTAACAGAGAGTTTGGTTGCATTATCCTTGTCTGATTTTTAACCAAAACAATCCTTAGCATAAAATTCATGCCCTAACAATTGCCCCCAATATGGCAGTTGTGATAAGGATTCACAGCTGTCATATTTCCGTCAGAAGCGGACTAGCCGTTGCTGCTGGTATCTAGTCTTTACACTGCCTGTCATCACTGATAAGACCTGCTATAATCATCATTGCAAAATATAGAGTTAGAGATAACTCCTCAAATGCCTTTACAGACAAGAAGATCCTTCTGTTTGTGGAGAATGAATCCTTCTACACAGTTCGCTATTAACCTTCCTGCACTTTAATTTCTGCATAGACACTTTAACGGTTAGATAGCCTTATCCGGCCTGGGTGGATGGTCCACGGTTTTGCTGGTGAAATCCAGGCCAGATGATTTGATACATAATGAATGGGTAATAACATTAAACATTTTTAGCTACATCTGTAGTTGTTTCTTCCCTTTTTATTTTCCATGTATGCTTTCTATTTCCAAAGATATCATCGCCAAACAACTGGAAAGTTATTGGAAATCTGATGATAATGTGAAAATTTTAATAGAAAACTTGAAGTGTTCGAATAAATGTGGATCCATGATCCTTAACCAAAAAGGATAAGAGACAACTTACAGCTTAGAAAAAGTTAGAATATAACATACCAGAGAATCCAAGTTAGGATTCTATATCCTTGTAAATTATTGCTGAATAAGCAAACTATGAAAAGTAAAGCTTCTAGGATCAAGGATCCTTATCGTCAAAACTTGTATAACTTTAGAGCTCCAAGATCCTGTAAGAAAAACATACTTGGGACCAAGCCAAATAATTGGGAATGAACCCATAATAACTGGGGACAAGCCCAAATAAACTGGGGACAAGCCCTATAAACTGGGGACAAGCCCAAATAAACTGGGGACAAGCCCAAATAAACTGGGGACAAGCCCAAATAAATGGATGTAAACTGGGGTCAGGCCCAAATAAACTTGTGTAAACTGGAGTATGGCCCTCACTGGCGACTATCCAAACTTGAGCGACATGAAAATGCCGAAGCCTTAGCTAACGTGAAAACATTAGAAACCTTAGGAACGGATGTATGGTACGTCTACCATTATACGTAGGATCCTGAATACAGCCAGTACAATGAAATTGTCAGCCCCTAAAGCGGGTACTGGTCGCACTACCTTGAACTGCACCAGGATCATCGTGCGCTACTGGCGAAACTGGGGACATGCCCAAAACTGGGGACAAGCCCAAATAACTGGGGACAAGCCCAAATAAACTTTGGAGAGTTGGCCAACCACTTTGATCTTCTGTAAAATGATAACAACTCTGCAAAAGCTTAAACTTTATGAAAATAGATGTTAAATGTTTAACATCTTTGCCTTATGATAAGTAATAAGTATAAAATGAATGAAAATGAAAGTAATGTGTTACCAAATGTAGAATCATATATCCTTTG
Organism: Helianthus annuus; assembly: GCF_002127325.2. Taxonomy (NCBI): domain Eukaryota; kingdom Viridiplantae; phylum Streptophyta; class Magnoliopsida; order Asterales; family Asteraceae; genus Helianthus; species Helianthus annuus. The sequence goes on along the minus strand of NC_035435.2, from coordinate 5,949,186 downwards.
AGGATCCTGGATCCTTAATCAGAATACCGGTATCACTGAGGATCCCTGATCCTTCATACTTAAAGTATTTCTTTAGATGAACAGCATTCCAAGTTCTTGGTAAGAGGTCACCATCCATTGTTAACAAATGATATGCCCCCTTTCCTGCTTCAACTTCAATTAAGTAGGGACCTTGAAATCTTCTGAAACTGACATTCTTGTTGTATGCTCCAGCCATTCTTTGTTGATAACTGGCCATCACTTCCGTTTCTCTGACTTGAGCAAAAGCTTCTACTTCTATGCATAGGATGCAGAGGCTCCGCTGGGTGTTGAAGGATATTGCTATGTCTTTGACAAGCGTCACATTTCTTTGTGTATTCCACAGCATACTTCTTCCTCATTGGCCAATAGCATCATGTTCTGAGGATCCTTAAGAATAGTGCTCTGCCCCCAGTGTGGTTTCCATAATCTCCTTCATGAAAGTCCTTTAGAACTTCTTGAATTTCTGGATCCTCGATGCACCTTAGATATGGACCTGCAAGAGATCGCTTATATAACATGTTATTTAATATTGTAAATTGAGATACCTTGACTTTGAAAGCTCTAGGATTTCCCCCTATAGGAATCTCCCCATGTTGAAAATATCTCAGGATCGTAAGGATCCAGGATCCTGAACTTGACTGTGCACCATCACTAGGTATGATTGCTGAATCCTCCACTATCTCCATAGTTGTGTGATCCTCAATAGCAGGAGCTAAGATGTGGATAATGGGAATTTTAATATCCTCTGGAATCTTCAGTGATGATCCAAGGTTGGCTAAAGCATCAGCTTCTGCATTTTCTTCCCTGGGTACCTGTGATAGACTGAAAAAAGCAAAAGAATCTGCCAGTTTCCTGACTATTTCTAAGTACTTGATTAGCTTTTCACATTTGACAGTGTAAGAACTGTTATAATGATTAGTAATTGAAAGAGAATCTACATATACTTGAAGATACCTGATCCTCATATTGTTAGCTAATTGCAAACCTGCTATCAAAGCCTCATACTCAACCTCACGATTAGTGGTTTGGAATTCACATGCAATGGATTGGGGTATAATGTCCCCCTGTGGCGATTTTAGTAGTGTGCTTTGTCTAGTTCCTTTAACATCTGAAGCTCCATCCGTGAGGAGTATCTAAGGATCCTTGGTCTTCTCAAGTTGTTGAACTTCTAATTCTGCTTCCCTTTGTAGATCACTACTAAAATCAGCCAAAAAGTCAGCTAAAGCTTGGGACTTGATGGCAGTCCTGGGTTCATACTTAATGTCATATGCAATAAGCTTGATTGCCCACTTTGCCATTCTACCTGACATTTGAAGTTTCCTGAGAATATTCTTAATAGAAAGGTTAGTTTTCACAATAATGGTGTGAGTTTCTAAATAATGCCTATGTTTAGCAGAAGCCATAATTAAATCAAGAATTAATTTCTCTAAGTGAGAATACCTGGCCTCAGCATCAAGTAGAATTTTACTTACATAGTATACCGGATGTTGAGAGCCTTCATGATCCTTAACTAGGATCACACTTACTGCTTTAGCTGAAATAACTAAGTATAAGGATAACGATTCTCCATTTTCTGGTTTCATCAGGGCTGGTGCTGAGGATAGATAATCCTTAAGAACCTTGAGTGCAACTTCATGCTTATCAGTCCACTCAAACTTGCCTTAAGCAATTTTTCTACCTCTTCTTGGATAATGGCATTCCTTTCAAGTGCAAACTTTCTCCTTTTTTGGTGTATTGGCTTGAAAGACCTATCAATACCAAGTTTGTGAGTAATAACATTCTAAGATATACCTGTTATATCTTCATGTTTCTAGGCAAAGGTAGTTTTTCTCCTCTTGAGGAAGGATACCAAATCCTGTTCAATATTGCTAAGGATCCCTGATCCTATGAAGACTTTAGATTCAGGATCATGAGGATCCATAAGGATGTCTTTCACATCCTGTTCTCTTGCCTCATGCTGATCACATCCCATTGAGGGGGACTGCCTTCATATCGTGTATCCATGGCCTGCAAAAGATAACATTACAGCAAGATAAGCAATCAATAACATAAAATTCTTGAACAGAATTCACTCCCTCCATATAAATAGGAAGTTTAATGTCCCCCAATTTAATCTTTGTCTCTATAGTGTATCCCACAAGGATAGATGATCTTGGGACAATATCAGATATAAGGATGTTCATTATTTTGACAACATCTAACTTGATTATGTTCACTGAGCTTCTCCCATCAATGAGAATCCTGCGAACAAAATGGTTAGATATAAATAATATAATAACTACACCGTCGTGATGAGGATCCTGAATGTCCGCAGAGTTATCCTCATCATATGATATCACTTTCTGCTGGGTAAGGATGGAGGTCCGAACAGGTCTGCCCCCATTCTCCATCTTTGTTTCCTTTGCACGTCTCTTAGCTGCTGAGAACCTCCGGAGATGAAATGGATGATTTGAGCATCGGCTGGTGGAGGAGGAGCTTTTTCAGGATCTTTCTTAGGATCCTTGATCCTTGACTTTTTCCTTCCAAGCAATCCCTTCAAGTATCCTTTGCTCAAAAGATAACCTATCTCCTTCCTTAATGCTATGCACTCATCTGTGAGATGACCAGAATCCCCATGGTAAGCACACCATTTCGATTCGTCTTTGGTGGCAGGTGGTTTGTCATTCTTCCTTGGCCACCTGGCCTTGTCACCTAAACTCTGCATAGAAAGGATTAGTTCATTATTATCAGCAGAAAAACAATATTCAGAAATAGGAGGATAATCCTCATCATCTTCCTCGTGTTCCACAGCATGCACATTCTGGTTGTCATGCTTGGAGTATTGCTTGGATCAGTTATCCTTGAGATAGGATCCTTATTTGTCTTGCTTTGAGGATCCTGACTCTCATGGATCCTTTTGTCATCCTCTAAACGGATGAACCTAACGGCCCTGTTCCTTTCCTCATCTAAGTTCCTGCAAGGGGTTATGACAAGATCATCAAAGAACATTGAATCCCTAAGTAAACCCAATTTAAAGGCTTCTACAGCCGTAGCTATATCCAGGTTAGGGATATCTAAGGATTCTTTACTAAACTTAGTGATGTAATCTCTAAGTGATTCATTTTGACCTTGTGTTATCCTATACAAATCACTAGTTAATCGTTCAAACTTTCTGCTACAAGAAAATTGGTTATTAAACAAGTTAACTAGATTAGCAAATGAAGTAATAGAGTAAGGGGGAAGACTTAGCAGCCATTTAAGATCTGATCCTGTGAGGGTGGATCCAAATCCCTTGCATAGACATGCTTCCTTTAACCTTTCTAGGATGGGGTTAATCTCCATCCTTTCTCTGTATTGAGCTATGTGTTCTTCAGGATCTGTGGAGCCATCATACAACTTCATGGTTGGTATTTGGAACCTCTTGGGTATCTCAGCATCACAAATAGGTGGTGCAAAACGAGATATCTTATGGCTCCCATCTGCAATTTCAGGAATAGGCTTAACTACCCCTGGAACGTTGGATATCATATCCTTAAGCTTTTGTAACTCCCTAGCCATAGCTTGATTGATACATGTATCCTGCATAAGGCCATGGTTAGTGGTATAAGAATTATTGAAAGTGTTACCTCCCAGTGGATTCGAAGTTGGAATCCCGGATGTAAATCCATATTGTCGAGATTCTGGTATGATTGAAGGACCAGAAGAAGCAATGGTTTGCATCGGGATGAAGTCTCCTTGATAAACATCAGAACTTCCAGGTTGCAAACTTTTTAAGGATCCTAGATCCTGCGGAGCATTGGATCCTTGATGCACTGTGGATGGGGGTCTTGGAGGATAATCCATGGATCCGAAAACCTGTGAGGATCCTTGAGGCTGAAAGAAGGATCCTTGAACCTGAAAGGATCCTTGAACCTGGGAGGATCCTTGAAATGAGAGGATCCTTGAACCTGGGAGGATCCTTGAACCTGGGAGGATCCTTGAACCTGAGAGGATCCTTGAACCTGAGAGGATCCTTGAACCTGAGAGGATCCTTGAACCTGAGAGGATCCTTGAACCTGAGAGGATCCTTGAACCTGAGAGGATCCTTGAACCTGAGAGGATCCTTGAACCTGAGACGATCCTTGAACCTGAGAGGATCCTTGAACCTGAGAGGATCCTTGAACCTGAGATAATCCTTGAACCAGAGAGGATCCTTGAACCTGAGAGGATCCTTGAACCTGAGAGGATCCTTGAACCTGAGAGGATCCTTGAATTGACTGCGTCCCCATGCATTCTCCTAAACTGGTGAAAAATCCCTGATGCTGAAATGGGGATCCTGAAGGCTGGAAAGAGGATCCTTGAGCCTGAGACATTGCCGATGATCTCCTGTTGATCCACCCTGGTATTGGACATCTGGAGCTGCAAAGTGCTGGGAAGTTATGACCGGAGTGTCGAAATTCAGCGACCTCAGCATCAAAGGGGAGTGATCCTCTGCTGATTTTATCAATTTCGCGAAGGATCCTGCCATTAGTTTGGTCCTGTTGCTGCATATATCCTCTCATCTGCAAAATCAAAGCATAAAGATCACTGTTAGTAAGTGTAGAGGAAGAAACAACAGTTGGTTTTGTGAAAATGGGGGTTGTCTTCTTCGGAGCGTTCTCAGCATTCTTCTGGAATGCAGGGATAAGATGATGCAATGGTGGAATGCCCTGTGATGAGGTAAGCCCCGACATGGAACTTGAAGAAGTTTTTCCCTGAGAAGCCATGTGGTTGAAGGTAATGCATAGAAATGAATGAAATGAACGAATTTTCTTAGAATTGAAGCACCAATTGCCCCACGGTGGGCGCCAAACTGTTTTGGTCAAAAATCACACAAGGATAATGCAACCAAATCTGATTTTGTGAGGTATGATGCTTGGTTAATTGTATCAACGACAAGTATATGAAATCAACGATGAACACCGAGATTTATACGAGGAAAAAGCCCTTGATCTTTAGAAGATCTCCGGCATAAAAAACCTCGGGTGATGGAAACTACCGATCACCAAATATATTCCAAAAACAATTGTGATCCTTGTACAACTTCGGAAGAAAACAAGCTCAATACAATGAATTTCTAGTGTAAGTGTGTGTTTTTGCTAAGTGTTTGCAGAGAATTCGAGTGTTGTGTGTTGTTTGTGTGGTGTGTACGACTTGTGCCTCTAATGAGCTCATTTTCCCCTTGAAAGATAAGAAAATATCAAGAAACCAACTTTCCTAAAAAGGTGGAAATGGCCCATGTTCTCCAAAAACGGTTATTTTTTCAACAAGCACGTGCCTATGAAGCATATTCCACGAGATTCCAGCAAAAACCAAGTCCATGTCGTCCATTACCTGCATATAAATGTAAAAAACGTGAAAATTGTTAGAAATTATAAGTTCTGTTAAGGATCCTGATCCTCAGACTTGTGATCCTCAGACTCGTGATCCTCAGACCCTGGATCCTCAGACTCTGAATCATCAGACTATCTGCGTCATCCATTAAGGATCCGTGATCCATGCCCAGTCTCAGAATAGATGATCCTTAGCATAAAATTCATGCCCTAACAATCATCTCAACCTGATCCCTCAGGATACTCAGCCGATACTGAAGAAGGGATATTTATAGTTAAGGTATTGCTAAGGAACCTTTTACTACTAAAAAGAGATGTTGGTTTAATAGAGGAGTACATGAGAGAAGAAAGAGAATGAAGAAATTACAATAGCTGAGAGCTATAGTAAAAGCTAAAAGGGAAGTGAATGCACAGACTCAGGAGATAGTCATTAGGCCACCCTGGGAAGAGGAACTAGATAGACAGTTGGCCAATTTTCATATGTTAGCCACTACAGCAGTAGATGCTAACCTAAATCAAATAACTGAACTGCCACTGTTACCTTTATTCCCAGACCAACCAATGCTAGAACCCAACCAAGTAAACCAATTCCCAATACCTGCATTTGACCCCAACAACTTACCTAGAATCCCAACTCCACAACCTTTACAATATGATCCATGGTTTGATGACAGTAGGTCATACTCTACCTTATACACTCCTGAAGAACCAATGCCTTTAGAACATGATCCGTGGAGGGATAATGATAGGACATTTTTCGAAATAAATAGCGCAGATCCTTACGAGGAACCCGTACCTCATCCTGAACCATTAGACCCACCAATGAGTCGAAAACAGGTGCAGGAACTCCATCAGTATGGAGAAGATTTAGTGAATGAAGGGAATAGAATCCGACAGATAGGAGAAAAACTAGTTTGGAAATATGATGAGCGAGACATGCAGTACTGGATAAACGACACCTAGAAAATGCCTAGATATACGTGGAATCTTATATTTTGATAAAAAAATTATAGATAGACTAAAATAGATACGGATGCATAACTACTAGTATATTTGATTTCCAGTTGTAGTTTGTAATTGACGCATATATATTATAAAAGAGTAAAAGTCGCAATGATCGACGTTTTTAACCAAATTGTTTGTGTGATTGTGTATAAATATTTGTATTAAATGTACTCTGTGATAATTAATAATTGTTAAATATTCACAATTCAGATGGACAACGAAGTAAATCAGAAAAATCAGAATAATAACGGAAACCAAATAGATAACACTGCCATCCAACATATAGTAGCACAAGGAATTATAGATGCCATGCCTTGTATTATCAAGACTGTTAAGGAAGAAGAAAATAATAAATCTGCAAATAGAAGTAAACGTCAAAACACTGAACCAAGTCACAATGTGAACGATAATGGACCTATTATCTAAGCTCCAATTCCTAAAAGAAGAAGAACCGCTTCATACGGTTGTTCTTATAAAGAATTCTTGGCCTGCAAACCAATAGAATTCTCAGGAAATGAAGGAGCCATTGCAGCCTTACGTTGGATAGAAAAGACAGAAGCAGTCATAAAAATAAGAAAATGTGCAGATGAAGATAAGATTATGTTTGTTTCTAATCTTTACCACCTAGAGCCAATAGAGGGGTTCCTCCAAAATGATACTCCCCAGAAAGGGAAACCAGAAATTCAAGGTACCCTATAGCTAATATGATTGAGGGGAACTTATCTAACAGTGCAAAAGTATTCGTTACCGCATTATACTCCGAACAAATACCTAGTTCCGTAAAGGAAGCTCAAGGTAAGAACTGGAAAGAAGCAATGGAAACGGAGATGCATGCTCTTATGAAAAACAACACGTGGGAGAAGTGCACTCTTCCTAAAGGATTCGTTACCGCATTATACTCCGAACAAATACCTAGTTCCGTAAAGGAAGCTCAAGGTAAGAACTGGAAAGAAGCAATGGAAACGGAGATGCATGCTCTTATGAAAAACAACCATTGGGTGTATTCAATCAAGTATAAACCAGATGGGTCCATTGGAAGATACAAAGCCCGGCTTGTAGCTAAGGGTTACACCCAGACATATGGGATCGATTACTCTGAAGCTTTTTCTCCAGTTGCAACAATGGACACCATCAGAATTTTTTTCTCCGTGGCAGCCAATAAGGAGTGGCCTCTCTACCAGTTTGATATTACAAACGCATTTCTCCATGGAGACCTAACGGAAGAAGTCTACATGGAATCACCTCCGGGTTTTTCAGGGAATTTCAATAAAGGGGAAGTCTGTCGGTTGAAAAAGTCTTTATACGGGCTAAAACAGTTTCCTCAGGCATGGTTTGGAAAGTTCGCTTTGGCCATGAAAGAATATGGGTATCACCAAAGCAATGCTGATCATACTCTGTTCCTCAAGAGAAAAAACGGCCTTGTAACTTGTTTGATCATATATGTAGATGACACGATTATTACCGGAAATGATGAAGAAGAGATAACACGGCTGAAAAAGAACTTGTTCTCAAAGTTTGAAATGAAAGATCTAGGGAATCTCAAGTATTTCCTCGGGATCGAAGTTCTCAGGTCTAAACGGGGAATCTTTATCTGCCAAAAGAAGTATGTCCTTGATCTCCTAGCGGAAACCGGGTTGATTGTAAACCAGCAGATATGTGACATCTGTGCTTGTAATCATTGTAAACAATTCAGTTATCAATGAAATAAAGTTATTTGATCCCAATGTTTGTTTGTTTATGTTTGATGTTTTTCATGTTTTGACTTTTATTCGATTTCAAACTCTATATCGCTTTCTGGAGAATTATACGCAAACTGGTGCGTAAACGTAGTCAGTTTAATGCGGCAAATACTCCGGAACATCAATTTATGCTTAACATACCTTAAATAACCTTCACATAACTTAGAAATAAGTTTTGAAGGCTTTGGTATGGCAAAATCAAGTTTATTCGCTTACAGGGACTAAAATTGACAAACTGCGAAAGTATGCCGATTTGAACTGTAACAAACATTCCGGAACATGGCCATAAGTTAAACACACCTTAAATATCCCTTACATAGCTTAGAAATAGGCTTTGATGGGTTCGGTGTGCTAAAATAAACTTTTGGGTCATTCAGGGACTAAAAGCGTCAAAGAGTGCATAAGTTTGCATTTTCGCGCATAACTTACGTTCTGAATACCTCCGGACATCCAAAAATTTATGTAATCATTAAAATATTATGTTTTAGTGATTAGCTTGTCAAAAATCCAATCGTCGCGCAATTTGGACCATTTTTGCGTCCGTTACGACTTCCGTCGTAATTAACCGAACAACGCAATCGTACGGCCAAACGAACCGACATCCGGCATATTTTGAGCATGTTTCAAGTTCCCTATACTTTAACTTCATTTTAGATCCTTAAAATGGGGTTAACAGGGTTTAACCGTGCCAAAACGCATCAAAAATCAAGTTTGGAGGTACAGGGGCCTGTTCTGCCAAAATTCAATCTTTCTGACCTGCAGGGTCCTTACGGACCGTAAGACCTACTCCATACGGTCCGTAAGCAGGTGCCAGATACCAGAAAATGCAATCCAGCTTGATCCAGCTGTTCCTCACTTGTGCAAATGGTTTTGGGCAATCTATGGGCTGGTTTGGGGGCTCCCCTGGTTTTGTAAAACAATGGGCTTGATGTGTACGGCCTAGATCGAAGCACGTTATTCAACGAACGATCCTAACGGTTCTACTACATCTATAAATACCCCCACCATGTCTTGCTCAAAACCCACTTGAATTCTGAGATTTTCTCTAAGTTGAAGTGTTGAACACTTCATACCTGAGAAATACTTGGAATATCAATCTTGCGGGGACCTTCTGTAAGTATTCTTTCGCATTTTTCGTTTGTTTTAGCGTTAAAGTCGAACTGTGTTTGAATTTCTGCATTAACCAGTTTATGGTCAATGCGAAGTTCGTTTGAACTTCATAACGTGAGCGTAATCACGATGGTTATAGTCCCTAGTAACTATACCTACTGATTACCACGTTATCTAGGCTCAGTGACGAGTCATAGTTTCGGCCAAAATGCATTTTCTCACGTATTTTGTAACCAAACTACTCTAGGGTATTAAAACCGTTTGTTTTAATACCAAACCTGTTTTCTAACATTACTAAACATGTTCTAGCATGTTTAGCTCGTCGCTTTTAGATTTGTGCTTGTTTAGGGTCGTAAAGGTAAGCGATCTAATCAATCGCTTATGCTTACGAACCCGACCCATTTGGTCGATCTTTAGGATCCGACCAAACATTTTAGGTGACCATAGTTGTATAGGGAATAACCTTCCGAGGTTATACCTTATGGTCACGACGTTTAAGTAGTTGTATGATAAGTTGTTCTTATGCCTTAGGTAAATTACCAAAATAACCTTTTTACGCCAAAATTCATTTTAAACCTATGTAACATAATTTTTGGTATCTAAACTGATTTAACAACAATATTAAGCATGTTAAGGCATATCTTACTTGTCATAGGACTAGTTAGGCTTTCCGAATGCGTTTTAGGCGAACGACACGTTAAAGTAGCATAAGCTACCTAAGCGGGTCGTAACGGGTCAAAAGCACTTAGGATAGGTTTCGTTTTAGTATATAGGCTTTGTTAAACCATATTACATAAGTTCCCATACTTATTTGGTATACGAACCCTCGTACTACCCGATCCTCCGATAGGGCCGTTTATTTATGTAGTTACCTATATAGGTGCCGTTTGATTCCGTGATCTTCTAGCATTGCTTGGTGGTTATCCTACGACTTCTAAGCAATCTCAAGTGAGTACATAGACCCCTCTTTTACTGTTTTTCAAACATTTTGGGGTGAAACACATGTGCCTACTTGTTACTTTCATGCTTTCCATGTTTTCACAACTTATACTTGCTATGTTCATTAGTACACTATTAGTACATGATTTCATTATGTTTTGCTATGTATGTTTACTTAACATGCTAGCACATTGATTTACATTACATTACTTTGCGATATATGTTTACATGGCATATTAGCACATTGTTTTTCATGACTTTTCTGCTTTGTATGTTTACTTAGCATACTTAGTACATTGTTTTCACATAACTTGTTTACATTTGGTATAACATTTGGTTTGCATAAACGGTTCTTTACTACATTCATTAACATTAGCTACGCCGCTCGGTAGTAAGTAATGGTACCATAGGACTTGACAAATCCCGTTCCTGACATCCTGGGTTGGTTTGGATGAAAGGAATGACTGAATCCGAAAACATTTTACTTTGATAACCTTTACTCTAAGGTTATCCTGCTGTCTCAAGGATTGAATGTAATGCGTTAACTTACCATATAAATGTTTGTATCAATAAAACAAGCTTTTACTTGGCAAAACATAACTTTTTGATTTATTCAAAATACTTTGTTTTGTTCCTTTTTACTTATGGTTAAGTATTCTCATTTTGTTACTTACCATACATAACTTTTGTTTACACATACTTAACTACATGACTACATTTTGGGTTTTAAACATTGACAATGGTTTAGACAAGAACATTTGATGATTGGTTTGAACATGAACTATATGCTTTGGTGGTTTGTTTAAGTGACTTAAGTAACGATATGTGTGTAGTATGCTACAAGCATGGTGGATACGCCGCTGGTACTTCCTATATATAAGTGCTTGTATTGTATTACATGACGTACCGTTATTTAAATAATTCAGTTTTGGACTTATACATTTTTGCAAATAACATATTTTTCACAAGGCTTTGTTTTACAAAACAATTTATTTCATACAACTTATTTTTACTTGATTATTCTTTTAACCATACATCATTCTTTTATACATACATATTAACTGATTTGTTATCGCTTTTCAAACATTTTATAAGCAAACACTTAAACTAGATTCATGACAAGTTTTCATTAAACATTTTCTTAAACCTAAGTCATGAATCCTATTTTCACAAAACCTATGTATCTCACAGGCATTTTTTTATGCTGACGTACCTATTTTCACATGTGTTTTCAGGAGCTAATGCATAGGACGATCGTGACACGCTAGGGTGGACTCGGGCCTTAGTGACATAAAACAGAGCTAGACTTAGTTTAATTACATTATGTACTCTTCATTTCAGTAGTTTTAAGACAATGTAACATGTTGGTTCTTGTTTTGAACGATGTATTCCACCCTTGGGTGATGAATAAAATATTATTTTAATTACCTTGGTTGTGGAACAATAATTCTGTTACAACACTCCCCGACATTTCCACCACGATTTGATGTTTTACGTGGTCGGGGTGTGACAGAAGAGTTTGGTATCAGAGCCAATGGTTATAGGGAATTAGGTTATTAGTAATGCTTTGACCTAGACTATAACCTTTCTAGGACCCCAACACAAGTAGTCTTGTGTTTAGATCTTAAAACATGCACTTCACCTATCTTAGGTGATCGCTAAAACAAGAACTCAGTTTTCTAAAACGATTTTTGAAAAACAATCCTCTGTTTTCAAATGATTTATTATATGGTTTTGAACCCTTTTGATTTTTCAAATTGATTTTGAAAATTTATCATTTGTTTAATGATTCTTTTGGCCTTGTGCCTTCCAAGTTTTCAAAATCTCGTCAAAGTTTTGGGTTCTAAATAATGTGAACACGTGCAAACTGGAAGGGTGAATGCCTGTACCCTGGGTTTTCTGTCTAAGGCTAGAGTGTTCGTACAAATCCACATAATCGGACCAGTCACTCTTACCTGGGAACTCCTGGGGTGAGTGTTCACTTATAGGCGAGCATGTCTTCGCTAAGCATTGTTTATGGACCCATTTACTTTGATTAGTCACTGTGTGTCATTTGTTTGCTTTGTGATACTGACAAATGACCACCATCCTTGCTTTGTTGATTTTGTTTCATCTCGTTCTAATCATCTCACTCGTTTCCTCTCATGTTTTCCTCTTTTTAGCATGCCTCCTCGACGTGGAAATCAGCTACCCAATGCCGAACTGGCAGAAATCATCGCACAGCATATGGCTGCTGCGTTCCCGAATCTTATTGCTCAGTTTAACCAAGCCAACATCAATCAGAACGCTCCTTGTAACTTCAAGAGCTTCAATTCGGCTAAACCACTCAAGTTCAGTGGTACTAAGGGGGCAACTGGGCTCCTTCAATGGTTTGAGAGCATTGAGAATACTTTTCGTCATGTTCAGTGTCCTGATAATCGCAAAGTCGAATTTGCTTCTAGTGTTTTTCAGAAGAGGCCGTTGACATGGTGGAACGGGGTTATGAGAGATCGTGGTGCTGAAGTTGCTTTAGCACAAACATGGGCTGAGTTAAGGACTCTCATGATGAGTGAGTTTTGTCCTCGTCATGAACTACGAGCGCTGGAAAGGGAGTTTGACGATCTAAAGCAGTTTAGTGGCGAGCACCGGGCATATACTGACAGGTAAGAAGAGTTGAGTTTGTTATGCCCAACGATGGTTACCCCACTCGACAAGGCTATCGAGAGATACATCGATGGTCTACCTGACTCTGTGCAAGACATCGTTACTGGTAGTAAGCCTACCACTGTTCGTCAGGCAATCGAACTATCTGCAACGTTGACTGAGTCACAGATTCGAAAGGGTAAGTTGCACAGGAAGGGTGACAAGAAGGGTAAGAAGCAGGATTTTGACAAGAAGGATAGCAAGAAAGGTAAAAACAAGAAGGGGAGTGATGCGGGTTCTTCGAAGGGTTCTAGGAAGCGGAAGGCTTCCCAAAATTTTGCCGTTACTACGCAGACAAATCAGCCTGCGCAACCTCTTGCCAAGAAACCATACTTTGGCAATGCACCTTTGTGCAATAAGTGTAACGGACATCATCAACCACACCACCAGTGCCGTCAATGCACCAACTGCGGAAGACCTGGTCATCTTGCTGCTACATGCCGCATTCCTGCCAATCTGAATCGGGCAGCTCAGAACCCGGCCCAACAAGTTGCTCAGCCTTTTGCTCAGCAACAAGGTCAAGCAGCACGACCTCACTTCACACCAGGTTCCTGTTACAACTGTGGGGATCTGACCCACTACCATAATCAGTGTCCAAGATTGGTGAATGCGAACCCGGTTCAAGCTCAGGCTTGTGGACGAGCTTTTAACATGAATGCTGTTGAGGCGCAAGCAGACAATGAAGTGGTGAACGGTACGTTCTTTGTTAATAATCAACCTGCGTCTGTTCTTTTTGATTCAGGGGCCGATAAGAGTTTTGTGTCGTTATCTTTTGAGCCCTTGCTTCACGTGTCTAGAACGAAACTAGGTAAGCCTTTGACTGTTGAAGTTGCGAGTGGTGAACCCATTGTTCTTGATTCTGTTCTTCGCAACTGCCAGTTGAAACTTAGCGACCATCTTTTTCCTATTGACCTCACGCCTATGCAACTTGGAAGCTTCGACATTATTGTGGGTATGGATTGGTTAGCTAAGCATCGCGGAGAGGTAGTTTGCTTTGAGAAGGTCGTTCGTGTGCCGCTTTCGTCAGGAGAGATACTACAGGTTCGTGGTGAAAAACCTGCTAGTAGCCTCAAGCTTATGTCTTGTTTTCAAGCTCGGAAGTATCTGCGAAAGAACTATGTGGCCTTCTTGGCACATGTTACAGCAGATAAAGACAAAGGTAAGTCTATGCAAGATATTCCTGTTGTTCGGGATTATCCGGAGCTGTTTCCTGAAGAGTTACCTGGTCTACCTCCAGCACGCCAAGTCGAGTTCCGTATTGATCTTGTACCTGGTGCAAATCCTATTGCCAGAGCTCCATATCGGCTTGCACCGTCTGAGATGCAAGAGCTATCTAAGCAGCTTCAGGAGCTTTCTGACAAAGGTTTTATCCGTCCTAGCTTTTCACCTTGGGGTGCTCCCGTTCTCTTTGTCAAGAAAAAGGATGGATCCTTCAGAATGTGTATCGATTATCGTGAGCTGAATAAGCTTACCATCAAGAATCGATATCCCCTACCTCGCATTGATGACCTCTTTGACCAGTTACAGGGTGCTACTTGCTTTTCGAAGATCGACCTTCGTTCTGGGTATCATCAACTTCGTGTGCATGAAGAGGATATTCCCAAGACAGCATTCCGCACTCGATATGGGCATTATGAGTTCACAGTCATGCCATTCGGTTTGACCAATGCTCCTGCTGTTTTCATGGACTTAATGAATAGGGTCTGCAAGCCTTATTTAAATAAGTTCATCATCGTTTTTATCGACGATATCTTGATTTTTTCTAAGACGCGAGCTGATCACGAGCACCATATTCGTCTTACTCTGGAACTCCTAAAGAAAGAGCAACTTTTTGCCAAGTTCTCCAAGTGTGAATTTTGGCTTAAGGAAGTTCAATTTTTGGGACATATTGTCAACGAACAAGGTATTCATGTAGATCCCTCCAAGATCAGTGCGATTAAGGATTGGGATACGCCTACTACTCCTACTAAGGTTCGTTCTTTTCTTGTTCTTGCGGGTTATTACCGCCGCTTCATCGAGAACTTCTCAAAGATTGCAGTTCCTCAAACTGCTCTAACTCAGAAGAACAAACCCTTTGAATGGGGTTCTAAGCAAGAAGAAGCGTTTCAGACCTTGAAGCAGAAGCTTTGTAATGCACCTATTCTGACTTTGCCCGAGGGCAATGATGATTTTGTTGTTTACTGTGATGCATTGAAATTGGGTCTTGGCTGTGTTCTGATGCAAAGGAACAAAGTCATAGCCTACGCATTTAGACAATTGAAGGTACATGAGAGAAACTACACCACTCACGATCTTGAGTTGGGTGCAGTTGTCTTTGCTCTCAAAATCTGGAGACACTATTTGTACGGCACAAAATGCGTGGTTTTCACTGACCACAAAAGTCTTCAGCACATCTTCAATCAGAAAGAACTCAACATGAGGCAAAGACGTTGGGTCGAACTCCTAAACGACTATGATTGCGAAATTCGCTACCATCCTGGTAAAGCGAATGTTGTGGCTGGCGCATTAAGTCGTAAGGAACGTACTGTGCTTCATTGTGTTCGTGTTCAATCTGCTATTCAAGCACGATCTGATATCCAAGCACGCATTTCTCAGGCTCAACATGCTTGTGTTTCACAAGACTTAACGGGTAAGGAATTACCCTGTCACATTAAGCCTGATCTTGTTTTGAAGGAAGATGGATCCTATTATTTCATGGACCGTTTGTGGGTCCCAAGCCTAGATGACCTTCGCGTTTTGCTTATGGATGAAGCCCATAAGTCTCGTTACTCTATTCATCCTGGCTCAGACAAGATGTATAAGGATCTTCGTACTCTGTATTGGTGGCCTGGTATGAAGAAAGACATTGCCTTATACGTTTCTAAATGCCTTACTTGTCTCAAGGTTAAGGCTGAACACCAACATCCTTATGGTCTTTTGGAGCAACCAGAGATCCCAGTTTGGAAATGGGAAAACATTGCTATGGATCTCGTTACCAAACTTCCGCGCACTAAGAAAGGTCACGATGCCATCTGGGTAGTTGTTGATCGTCTTACAAAGTCAGCGCATTTCTTGCCAATCCGTGAGGATTTTTCTGCTGAAAGACTGGCCAAAATCTACGTGGATGAAATTGTATCTCGACATGGTGTTCCTTTGAACATTATTTCTGATAGGGATGCTCGCTTCTCTTCTCGATTTTGGAGAACCATACAATCTGCTATGGGGACCCAACTCAATCTGAGCACAGCTTATCATCCACAAACAGATGGCCAAACTGAAAGAACAATCCAGACTTTGGAGGATATGCTTAGAGCTTGTGTGATCGATTTTGGTGGTAGTTGGGATTCACATCTTCCACTAATTGAATTCTCCTACAACAACAGTTATCACTCCAGCATCAACATGGCTCCTTTCGAGGCTCTCTATGGTCGAAAATGTCGTTCACCAGTCTGCTGGAATGAAATAGGTGAGGCTCAGCTTACTGGCCCTGACCTCATTCTAAAGACGACTGACAAGGTTAAGAAAGTTCGTGATAACCTACAGACAGCTCGAAGCCGTCAAAAGAGTTACGCGGACCGACGACGCAAGCCCTTGGAATTCCAGGTCGGTGATCGTGTATTACTTAAGGTCTCACCTTGGAAAGGTGTGATCAGATTTGGAAAGACAGGAAAACTTGCACCTAGATACGTTGGACCATTCAAGATCGTCGAAAGAATCGGTAAGGTAGCCTACAGACTTGCATTACCTCCCGAACTTGGAAATGTTCATCCAACTTTCCACGTATCCAATCTCAAAAAGTGTCTAGCTGATGAGAACCTCCACATACCACTTGACGAAATCCGTGTTGATAAAACACTACATTTTGTTGAGGAACCTGTGGAAATTATGGATCGTGAAGTCAAATGGCTTAAACGCAAGCGCATTCCGTTGGTTAAAGTTCGCTGGGAATCTAAACGTGGACCTGAGTTTACTTGGGAACGTGAAGATCAAATGAAGGCGAAATATCCACATCTTTTCCCACGAGTTTCCTCTAAACAAATTTCGGGACGAAATTTCCGCAAGTAGGGGAGATATCCACATCTTTTCCCACGAGTTTCACAACTTATACTTGCTATGTTCATTAGTACACTATTAGTACATGATTTCATTATGTTTTGCTATGTATGTTTACTTAACATGCTAGCACATTGATTTACATTACATTACTTTGCGATATATGTTTACATGGCATATTAGCACATTGTTTTTCGTGACTTTTCTGCTTTGTATGTTTACTTAGCATACTTAGTACATTGTTTTCACATAACTTGTTTACATTTGGTATAACATTTGGTTTGCATAAACGGTTCTTTACTACATTCATTAACATTAGCTACGCCGCTCGGTAGTAAGTAATGGTACCATAGGACTTGACAAATCCCGTTCCTGACATCCTGGGTTGGTTTGGATGAAAGGAATGACTGAATCCGAAAACATTTTACTATGATAACCTTTACTCTAAGGTTATCCTGCTGTCTCAAGGATTGAATGTAATGCGTTAACTTACCACATAAATGTTTGTATCAATAAAACAAGCTTTTACTTGGCAAAACATAACTTTTTGATTTATTCAAAATACTTTGTTTTGTTCCTTTTTACTTATGGTTAAGCATTCTCATTTTGTTACTTACCATACATAACTTTTGTTTACACATACTTAACTACATGACTACATTTTGGGTTTTAAACATTGACAATGGTTTAGACAAGAACATTTGATGATTGGTTTGAACATGAACTATATGCTTTGGTGGTTTGTTTAAGTGACTTAAGTAACGATATGTGTGTAGTATGCTACAAGCATGGTGGATACGCCGCTGGGACTTCCTATATATAAGTGCTTGTATTGTATTACATGACGTACCGTTATTTAAATCATTCAGTTTTGGACTTATACATTTTTGCAAATAACATATTTTTCACAAGGCTTTGTTTTACAAAACAATTTATTTCATACAACTTATTTTTACTTGATTATTCTTTTAACCATACATCATTCTTTTATACATACATATTAACTGATTTGTTATCGCTTTTCAAACATTTTATAAGCAAACACTTAAACTAGATTCATGACAAGTTTTCATTAAACATTTTCTTAAACCTAAGTCATGAATCCTATTTTCACAAAACCTATGTATCTCACAAGCATTTTTTTATGCTGACGTACCTATTTTCACATGTGTTTTCAGGAGCTAATGCATAGGACGATCGTGACACGCTAGGGTGGACTCGGGCCTTAGTGACATAAAACAGAGCTAGACTTAGTTTAATTACATTATGTACTCTTCATTTCAGTAGTTTTAAGACAATGTAACATGTTGGTTCTTGTTTTGAACGATGTATTCCACCCTTGGGTGATGAATAAAATATTATTTTAATTACCATGGTTGTGGAACAATAATTCTGTTACAACACTCCCCGACATTTCCGCCACGATTTGATGTTTTACATGATCGGGGTGTGACAAGATACTCCAATGGTGGTGAACCACAACCTGCACATGGAACTTAATAGAGAGCTTGCAGACAAAGAAAGGTATGAACGGCTCGTGGGCAAATTGATTTATCTCTCTCACACTAGCCCTGATATAGCATATGTTGTTGGAGTGGTAAGTCAGTTCATGCATCAACCACAAGTTGCCCACATGGAAGCAGCTCATAGAATTTTAAGGTATCTCAAGGTAACCGCAGGCCATGGAGTGTTGCTCAAAACAAATGGGCATTTAAATGTTGAGCTCTACACTAATGCAGACTGGGCAGGAGATAAAGGAAACCGAAGGTCAACATCAGGATACTTCTCCTTGGTCGGTGGAAACCTTGTTACTTAGAGAAGTAAGAAACAGAAGGTAGTTGCTCTGTCGAGTGTAGACGCGGAATTTAGAGGTATAGCTCGAGGGTTAAGTGGAGTTCTTTGGATCAGGAAGCTACTAGAAGACATTGGTTTTTCCAAAAGGGCTCCCAGTAAAGTTATGTGTGACAATATGGCAACAATACAGATCTCAGAAAACCCAGTTCAACATGATCGAACAAAACACGTGGAGGTAGATAGACATTTCATCAAAGAGAAACTGGAGGAAAGAATCATAGAGCTTCCATATGTACCATCAAAAGATCAACTCACAGATATTCTTACAAAGGCCGTCAACAGAAGCACATTTAGTAGCTGCTTGAGCAAGTTAAGTATTGGTGGCCCCACTACTCAACTTGAGGGGGAGTGTCAGAAAGAAGGCAATAAAATAGTATAGGGGCTAGATGTGTAACATGGTGTGTTCTATATAAACACCTTTCTTGTGTAAACCATAATTGAACAATTCACAATTCAATACAAGCCTCTTTTGATTTCTATATCGTTTGATACTATCATCCTGAGGTGCACTTACAGGAAGAATCTCACAACGATGAGGACGTGCTACATCAAGATATAGAGATTAACAACAATCATAAATAAGCTTCAAACACAATATTGATGGTGATGGAAGACGTTAGCATGGTGAGTCGGGAAATCAAGGAAACAAATGATAAAGCATATAAAAACAAACAAGTTAGTAGCATCATTTGTATCCTTTTGATGGAGGGTATTGAAAGATCAATAAAATTGTTAATGGATGATAATGTGAATCCAAAGGCGTCACTGAAGAAACTTACAAAACTGGAGAAGCTAAACAAGTCACTAACCTAAACGTTCTACGCAAAGAACTTGAGGAAGAGTTCTTTTCAATTAAGGAAGAATGATGCGGGGTCGATAACTCGAAGGGGCGACTCATTTGTGAACTGGCGGGAATGCGGAAGACGGGTGAAAAACGTTCCATAACTCAAGAATTAATAATCATAAAACCTTTTTATGTAATTTAATTTTTATTTTACATTGTTGGTTTTTTGTACTTATTTTAATTAAGTCTAGACAATGGTTACCTTGGCCGAAATTAATATTACAATAATGGTCTTTTATTTTTGTTTGTCTAGAGTTAATGTATCGGTTTGTTTGAGCGAACTAGCCTATAAAAAGTATTGTATGTAGTGCTTACGGGAACTTTTGATATCTGATAATAATACTTCTCTCATTTAAGCTTTCTCTAAACATTTGTTAGAACGTATCTAGCATTTTTATCGCTTCTATTCCACGTCAATTTTCTTCTATATGAAACACAAAGTTGCATTATACAATTCTCTTCCTTTACTCTCTTTAATTCACTTTCCTTTCTTTCATGCATTATAAAAGTGTTGTAAAGTGTCATTGGTTATAAAGACCTATATGATGAGTATCTTTACCGAGAAAGAAAAATTGAAGGGAAAATGATCACAGAACAAAAGAAGACAGAAGGAAGATTTTGAAAATTATAATTATATGCATATCACTAATGAAATTAGGGCTGGAAATTTAAGACAAAGACACAAAAAACGACACGAATTGACACGAATTTAACATATTTATGTTTGACCCTTAATAGGTTATGTGTTTTAAACAGGTCAACATGATAAGACCTATTAAATTTTCGGGTCTAAACAGGTAAAAACTCAATAACATGTTAGACATCCATTAAGACATGTAAATAATTCCTAATTAAAAAAATAGAAATGGGATGGGGTTTTGATATATGCGGCCTAAAAAAAGGAAAAACATAACTGTAATTTTGAAACATTAAACATTACAGCTCGCAGACGCATCTCTCTCTCAACTCGACGTCTCCATGGTCGGTGTCCACACTCCACTCCTCAAGGGAGTGTTCGTTTCTTAAAAGGTCGTGTTCGTGTTTTGACAGGTTGTATGATACGCTGGTAAGGGTTTTTTTTTTTTTTTGTGTTTTAATACGTCGTATTCGTATAACCTATTTATTACCAGGTTTATGTTCGTGTTTAAAAAAATTGACACGATAAGATTTCGTGTCGTATTTACCTATTTTAACAGGTAATGTCTAACACATTCTGCAAGCCCTAAATGAAATCCTCTTGGCTATTGTATTACCTTACATAAACAAAGTAAGACAAGAAAATAACTTCTACTAATTCACTAACAATTAACCTACTAAAACATGGGAAGAAACTCACGAAGTAAAACAAGGACCGAAATGCATTGAAAATAGACTACGTGATTTGCTCATGGACCATGCAGAATAGGAAGACACGTATCACTATATTAAAACATGTTGTTTTTTTGTTTTACCTTTTCTCAACATTTTCTAAAAAAAGGTTTGGTAAAAACCAAGACTTCTACACCATTCGAAAATTGCAACTAAAAACCTCAATAGGGGGCCCTAAAAAAGGTTTGGTAAAAACCAAGACTTCTACCCCATTCGAAAATTGCAACTAAAAACCTCAATACGGGACCCTTTTCTTAAGCCTGTATCTAGTGACTCCTTTGCTTGTCACAATTCATCTATTACCATATAAGACTATTTTTTATAGGTGAATATATAGAAATTATCCGGGACCCTTTTCTTAAGCCTGTATCTAGTGACTCTTTTGCTTGTCACAGTTCATCTATTACTATATAAGACTTTTTTTATAGGTGAATATATAGAAATAAAGTCAGTATTGTATAGGAGTGGGTCCAAATAAAAACAGAATCAAATTTTAGAATTGAGAACCATATGTACACCATTTGTGTTCGTTCATATCAAAAGAATTCTTGTGATGGCATTTATTTTATATTAAGTGAATGGTTAATAGTAAAAAAAAAGCAAGAAAAACTGGATGATGTAAATGTTGTAGACGGTTAGGATCAAATACAAAGTTTGCTAAAAATAAGTTGTAAGAAAGGTATCAAACGGACGTCCGATTGACCTCATCAAGCTACATTGAAATCGTCTCATCGAATTTTACAATATGAGATTTTAGGTTTTTGCTTTTAAATGTTTTGCTTGTAGATTTTTGAATTTGTGTGTTTTTATATCGATTATTCTTTTGTGTATATATTGTTGCATGCATTGCATGCTTAAATACTGACAAGTTAATTATTTACACTTTATTGAATACGCTACTAGTGTAATGTGTTAATAGTTTAATAGTATAGCCTACGTGATTGTATTGAGTGTGCTGTTAATAATGCCTTAGTGAAATCATTGATGTATACATTGTTAGTTTTGCTCCTAATAACTGTAAACAAATCAAACGTTTGATGAACAGTTTGTTAGAAATTTAGTGAAAATAGTATTTTTCATAAATATAGGAAAATGATTTTTTCCTATTTTGTAGTAGAAATAAATATAATAAAATGAGCAGGTTTATATATTTATTTGCGTGTTTGTGTTCTACGTTGGAAGGGCTTCGCAACGAAGTAAACCACGTTCAAAACGGAGCTAAGATGAATGAGATATCGATGCTCAAAGTTTGGTGTTTGAAACTTGAATGCTGGAAAAAGTGGGAAAGTGGCACCTTCTCCCACATCGGATGAGAGATGAAACTTAAAGGGGTATTTAAGTGGGAACCCTCTATCCTTATTGTTTCATGGAAGCACTCACTAGTTACTCGCGAAGGCACCCTAACTCGCACTCGCACACGCGCGCGCAGGTGCGCATGGAACACAAGGGTTGCAAGGACCAAGTGATTGGTGGTGTGGCATGCATGAGCATGACCCTGGTGGGTCTGCGCGCAGTGGCGCATGACGTGGCAGTCATGCGCGCACGCGTGCAAGTACACATGGCGTGATGGTGCGCACTGGCGCATGGAGCATGGCACTGAGGTGACGTGCGCGGCGCACCAAAGTGAGCCAAAACGGCGCGACTATGTGGCGTGCTCGTAGAGGCTTACAGGTGACATGGCGCACGCGCACAGGTGCGCATGGACTGAGGCGCACGCGCGCATGGCAGTGAGCCAAATGGACGCACCGCGCATGAGGGTGCAGACCTGCGCGCGCGCGCAGAAGCTTTCACCAGCAGTTAATGTTGTACAGTTACGTTTCAGCATTCGAAACTGACGAAGTTAATGCGTTTGACTGAGAATTTAATGACGAATTAAAGTGCATTGAAGACGTTTAATGCAGTTTAATTCTCCCATTAAATTCGTTTTTCAGTTTCTTCAAGATTTGCAGTATAAATAGAGGTTTCAGCTGCAGAATCAAAGACACCGAAAAATTCACAGCAATCAATCTTTCTCTCTACAGAATTCTTCTTCGTTTTCAAGAATCAAGGTACACCTTCGGGTTGGAGTCAAGACCGGCAGTGCAACTGCTTGCGGCTGTTGTATCCTGGAAGTAAACGTTTTCTCCTGGGAGACACGAAATTTGTTTTAAGGGACCCGTGCCTAACACGATCCTCAGCCAAAGAACAGTTTTTTTTTCGTTCGGATTTCTGTTCTTGTTTGTCTATTATTTTCAGTTGTAACCTGTATTGTAATTTCTGCTTTCCTTTCAGTTGTAATTTCAAGTTAATAAAAGAATTTTATTTATTTTACACGAACGGATTCCTACAATCTTAAAACAAATTTTTAAAACACCGTTCGTGTAGAATCACAAACATATTCTGCTGTGGATTCGAACCAGTTTTGAATTCATACAGTTATGTTTTAAAATACAGACTTTTCTTCCTGTTTTGATTCAAAGTAGCGACTTTGTCAAAACAGATTCTGTTTCTACTCCTTTCTGTCGCTGAGTTCTAAAAACCTACTGTTGTAATCTTCAAAGTTGGACTTAGAAGCTGCGCGGTGGTTTCAAAAACTCTTTACATTGGATAAATAATAAATTAGCACATTTATTATTTTATTAACTTGGTTTTGTGGAATTTTTCAGAATGACGACTGAAAATACCAACGTCAACGTCGTTGTCGATACCCCTGCCAACACTGTGGGAGCGTCCACAGTGGCAAATCATGCTGAACGACCCGAGAAGTTCTCGGGTCTCCACTTCAAGAGGTGGCAACAGAAGATGTTCTTCTACTTGACCACCATGAACCTTGCGAGGTTCTTGACGGAGACCGTTCCCCAACCTGCGGAAGGGGAGACCGATGCTCAGGCTCTGAGCGCGGTAGAGGCGTGGAAGCACTCGGACTTTATATGTCGAGGCTATGTTCTCAATGGTCTCTCGGATGCCCTGTATAATGTGTACTATAATATCAAGACTTCCAAAGAATTATGGGAGTCTTTGGAGAAAAAGTACAAAACAGAGGATGCGGGAACAAATAAATTTGTTGTCGCCCGTTTCTTGGACTTCAAAATGGTTGATAACAAGACTGTTATGAACCAAGTCCAAGAGTTACAAATTATACTTCATGACATCCATGCTGAGGGTATGGTACTCAACGAGACATTTCAAGTGGCAGCCATGATCGAGAAATTACCTCCTGCTTGGCTGGACTTTAAGAATTATCTTAAACACAAGCGAAAGGAAATGTCAATTGAGGATCTTGTCGTCCGTCTTTGTATAGAGGAGGACAACAGGGTGGCCCTAAAAGGCACCATTTTGCAAGCTTCGGCTAAGGCAAACATGGTGGAAGTTGGGGAGTCCTCAAAGGGTAATAAGGCAAAACAGGGTAAGAAGGACAACAAAGGGAAAGCAAAGGTTAACAACCTTGGGCCGAAAAAGGGGGCTGTGAAAAAGAAGCATGCGCCTTTCCAAGGTACTTGTTACAATTGTAACGAGACGGGGCACCGTGCTAACCAATGCAAGAAACCTAAGCGTTAGCGTGCGCATATGGTTGATGAGGATGGTGTGCCTCTAATCGCAATGATAACCGAGGAAGCGGCTATGATTGAAGAAGTCAACGCAATGGGTGAAAACCCAAAAGGATGGTTCGTTGACACGGGTGCAACCCGCCATGTTTGTGGAGGCAAGGCTCTTTTCTCTACATTCAAGGAAGCGTCGGGTGCAGAAAAGCTTTGTATGGGAAATAAAGCTACCGTTAGCATCAAGGGGGAAGGCACGGTCGTCTTGAAGATGACTTCGGGCAAGGAGCTTACCTTGACAAATGTGCTTTATGTCCCAGAGATACGGAAGAATCTCGTGTTGGGATGGATGCTCAACAAGTTTGGTTTTCGTCTAGTATTTGAATTGGACAATTTTGTCTTGTCTAGACGTGGTACTTTTATCAGAAAGGGTTGTGCCCTTAATGGAATGTTTAAAATGAATGTTTCGGTTGTAAACGAAAACAAGAAAATGAATGAAATTTCTACTTCTACTTACATGATTGAGTCTTCTAACGTTTGGCATGGTAGACTATGGCATGTAAATTTTAATTCATTACGACGTTTAATTAAATTAAACTTGATACCAACATTCCATATTGAGTCCGATCACAAATGCGAGACATGTGTTGAATCCAAACTTACGGGATCATCGTTTAAATCGGTTGAACGAATAACCAAACCCCTTGATTTAATTCATACCGATGTGTGGATTTAAAAGCGGTTCCCACGCATGGAGGAAATAAGTATTTCATCACGTTTATTGATCATTGTACTAAATATTGCTACGTGTATTTACTTAAAAGCAAAGACGAAGCAATAGAGAAGTTTATCTTGTACAAAAACGAAGTTGAAAATCAACTTAAAGAGAAGATAAAAGATTTGAGAAGCGATCGAGGAGGTGAATATGTTGCACCTTTTGCGGATTGATGCGCAAAAAGTGGCATTGTACATGAGTGTACACCTCCTTATTCTCCACAATCAAATGGCGTGGCGGAACGAAAGAACCGCACATTGAAAGAAATGATGAACGCCATGTTGATAAGCTTGGGAGTGAACCGAGAAATGTGGGGGGACGCCATTCTCTCAGCAAACTATCTTTTGAACAAGATACCCTTGAAAAATAGGGACGAAACTCCATATGAGTTATGGAGAAAAAGGAAGCCATCGTACAAATACTTGAAAGTGTGGGGGTGCCTAGCTAAGGTGATTGTACCACCTCCTAAGCCTCTTAGGATAGGACCCAAAACCGTTGATTGCATTTTCATTGGATATGCACATCAAAGTAGTGCGGATCGTTTTCTTGTATATGAATCCAAGAATCCCGATGTACACAAACACACTATCATGGAGGCAAATCCTAATATCGTCTCATATTTTGAGAATGTGTTTCCTATGTTAGGACAAACACATGCGCCTTCATCAAGAGCGGTTGATGAAGCAGGTCCAAGTTCGTCTACATGGTTAGATGAAGCAGGACCAAGTTCATCTACGAGGATAGATGAAAGACATGAACGACCTGAGGTCGAGGAGGGTGAGCTTAGACGAAGTAAACGACAAAGGGTTGAAAAATATTTTGGTCCGGACTTCATGAGCTATATGGTTGAGGGTGAGCCCAATACCTACCGCGAAGCGGTTACCTCCGCAGAAGGACCTCAATGGCAAGAAGCAATTAAGAATGAAATTGATTCTATATTGCAAAATCATACTTGGGAGTTAGTAGATCTTCCACCTGGTTGTAAACCACTTGGATATCGTTGGATATTCAAAAGGAAGATGAAAGCTGACGGAAGTATTGATAAATACAAGGCAAGGTTAGTGATCAAAGGATTAGACAAAAGGAGGGTCTAGACTACTTTGATACTTACTCGCCTGTAACGCGAATAACCTCTATACGATTGGTTATTGCAATTGCGGCTCTAAGAAATTTGGAAGTTCACCAAATGGATGTAAAGACCGCATTTCTAAATGCCGATTTAGAAGAAGAAATTTACATGGAAGAACCTGAGGGTTTTTCCACCCCTGGAAACAAGGGTAAAGTATGTAAATTGGTCAAGTCTTTGTATGGCTTGAAGCAAGCTCCAAAACAATGGCACCAAAAGTTTGATCATGTCATGATTGACAATGGTTTCAAAATAAATCACTGCGACAAGTGTGTTTATTTTAAAGACACACCAAGAGGTTATGTGATTTTATGTCTTTATGTAGATGATATGCATATCATTGGGAGTGATGATAACATGATCAACTCAACGAAAGACATGTTGAAAGCGAGGTTTGACATGAAAGACATGGGTCTCGTGGATGTGATTCTTGGAGTAAAAATCACTAGAACCCAAAATGGTCTTGTGTTGAGTCAATCTCACTACGTGGACAAGATCCTTGGGAAATTCAATTCGGACGATACGAGCATAGCTCTAAGTCCAATTGATAATACCCAACGCCTAAGGAAGAATAGAGGCGAGAGTGTTTCCCAGTTAGAGTACTTAAGGATCATTGGCAGTCTAATGTATCTAATGACATGTACTAGACCCGACTTAGCGTATGCTGTAAGCAGGCTAAGTAGATACACCAGTAATCCGAGCGAGGATCAGTGGAAAGCTATTACGAGGGTGCTCAGATACATAAGATACACGAGAGACTATGGATTGCATTATACCCGTGATCCAGCAGTGATCGAAGGATACACTGACGCGAACTGGATATCCGATATAAAGGATCACAGATCAACAAGTGGTTACGTGTTTACACTTGCTGGCGCAGCTATAGCTTGGAAGTCTTCCAAGCAAACGGTTATAGCTAGATCCACGATGGAATCCGAATTCGTCGCTTTAGATAAAAGCGGGGAAGAGGCGGAGTGGCTACGTCAATTTGTGGAAGATATTCCAAGATGGCCAAAGCCGTTGACGGCGATCTGCATGATTGAGTCTTCTAACGTTTGGCATGGTAGACTAGGGCATGTAAATTTTAATTCATTATGACATAAATTAAATTAAACTTGATACCAACATTCCATATTGAGTCCGATCACAAATGCGAGACATGTGTTGAATCCAAACTTACGAGATCATCGTTTAAATCGGTTGAACGAATAACCGAACCCCTTGATTTAATTCATACCGATGTGTGTGATTTAAAAGCGGTTCCCACGCGTGGAGGAAATAAGTATTTCATCACGTTTATTGATGATTGTACTAAATATTGCTACGTGTATTTACTTAAGAGTAAAGACGAAGCAATAGAGAAGTTTATCTTGTACAAAACGAAGTTGAAAATCAACTTAAAAAGAAGATAAAAGCTTTGAGAAGCGATCGAGGAGGTGAATATGTTGCACCTTTTGCGGATTTATGCGCAAAAAGTGGCATTGTACATGGGTGTACACCTCCTTATTCCCCACAATCAAATGGCGTGGCGGAACGAAAGAACCGCACATTGAAAGAAATGATGAACGCCATGTTGATAAGCTCGGGAGTGAACCGAGAAATGTGGGGGGGACGCCATTCTCTCATCACTATCTTTTGAACAAGATACCCTTGAAAAATAGGGACGAAACTCCATATGAGTTATGGAGAAAAAGGAAGCCATCGTATACATACCTGAAAGTGTGGGGGTGCCTAGCTAAGGTGATTGTACCCCCTCCTAAGGCTCCTAGGATAGGACCCAAAACCGTTGATTGCATTTTCATTGGATATGCACATCAAAGTAGTGCGCATCGGTTTCTTGTATATGAATCCAAGAATCCCGATGTACACAAACACACTATCATGGAGGCAAATCCTAATATCGTCTCATATTTTGAGAATGTGTTTCCTTTGTTAGGACAAACACATGCGCCTTCATCAAGGGCGGTTGATGAAGCAGGTCCAAGTTCGTCTACATGGTTAGATGAAGCAGGACCAAGTTCATCTACGAGGATAGATGAAAGACATGAACGACCTGAGGTCAAGGAGGGTGAGCTTAGACGAAGTAAACGACAAAGGGTTGAAAAATCTTTTGGTCCAGACTTCATGAGCTATATGGTTGAGGGTGAGCCCAATACCTACCGCGAAGCGGTTACCTCCGCGGAAGGACCTCAATGGCAAGAAGCAATTAAGAATGAAATTGATTCTATATTGCAAAATCATACTTGGGAGTTAGTAGATCTTCCACCTGGTTGTAAACCACTTGGATATCGTTAGATATTCAAAAGGAAGATGAAAGTTGACGGAAGGAGGGTCTAGACAACTTTGATACTTACTCGCTTGTAACGCGAATAACCTCTATACGATCGGTTCTTGCAATTGCGGCTCTAAGAAATTTGGAAGTTCACCAAATGGATGTTAAGACCGCATTTCTAAATGCCGATTTAGAAGAAGAAATTTACATGGAACAACCTGAGGGTTTTTCCGCCCCTGGAAACAAGGGTAAAGTATGTAAATTGGTCAAGTCTTTGTATGGCTTGAAGCAAGCTCCAAAACAATGGCACCAAAAGTTTGATCATGTCATGATTGACAATGGTTTCAAAATAAATCAGTGCGACAAGTGTGTTTATTTTAAAGACACACCAAGAGCTTATGTGAGTTTATGTCTGTATGTAGATGATGCGCATATCATTGGGAGTGATGATAACATGATCAACGCAACGAATGACATGTTGAAAGCGAGGTTTGAAATGAAAGACATGGGTCTCGCGGATGTGATTCTTGGAGTGAAAATCACTAGAACCCAAAATGGTCTTGTGTTGAGTCAATCTCACTACGTGGACAAGATCCTTGGGAAATTCAATTCGGACGATACGAGCATAGCTCTAAGTCCAATTGATAATACCCAACGCCTAAGGAAGAATAGAGGCGAGAGTGTTTCCCAGTTAGAGTACTTAAGGATCATTGGCAGTCTAATGTATCTAATGACATGTACTAGACCCGACTTAGCGTATGCTGTAAGCAGGCTAAGTAGATACACCAGTAATCCGAGCGAGGATCAGTGGAAAGCTATTACGAGGGTGCTTAGATACATAAGATACACGAGAGACTATGGATTGCATTATACCCGTGATCCAGCAGTGATCGAAGGATACACTACGCGAACTGGATATCCGATATAAAGGATCACAGATCAACAAGTGGTTACGTGTTTACACTTGCTGGCGCAGCTATAGCTTGGAAGTCTTCCAAGCAAACGGTTATAGCTAGATCCACGATGGAATCCGAATTCGTCGCTTTAGATAAAAGCGGGGAAGAGGCGGAGTGGCTACGTCAATTTGTGGAAGATATTCCAAGATGGCCAAAGCCGTTGACGGCGATCTGCATACATTGTGACAATCAGTCTGCTCTTGCTAGAGCACAAAGCATGATGTACAATGGCAGATCAAGGCACATTCGACGTAGACATAACACGGTACGACAACTTATCTCAACGGGTGTTATCTCAGTTGACTATGTGAGGTCAAATGAGAACATTGCGGACCCGTTAACAAAAGGCTTAAGCACAGATAAAGTGTATAGGTTGTCAAGAGGAATGGGACTAAAGCCCATAGATGAAGGGAATATGAGGGAAACCTAACCTAGTTGACTGGAGATCCCAAGATCTAGGTTCAATAGGCAAACTTAATCATAAACCCAAAGGGAGTCACTATGGGGGGTGCCCCAAAATCAATAAAGGGAGTTGTATACTTCCTAGTCCATTCCAATCAGTGACATGTAGGAAAGGTTAAGCATGTTGAGGTTAAGGATTTTGAGGAAATCCAAATTAACCATGATGCTTTTAATGATTCAGAGGAATCACCTATGTTAGAGAGAAGTGGGGTCGCTTCGAATGAATTTGTTGGGAGGCGCAAATCCTAGAGCTCTCGCAGAACCAGGAACGTGTTCCATGACCATAAACGGACACAACCATGAGGTCTTGACTCGACTAGGGAGAGTATTGTGTGAATGTATATTGTCGCCTACGTAAATGGGGGATTGTTCAAGGACACCGCGTCTACAAGACCCTAGGAGGCTAAGTATGCTTCACAAAAGTAGGTTCAAAGGTTACACCTACCTATCTTGCAATACTCAACTGTTGAACGTGTATCGTTGAAACTTGATAGATCGATTTCTATTCATGTGGGGGATTGTTGGAAATTTTTTGAAAATAGCATTTTTCACAAATATAGGAAAATGATTTTTTTCCTATTTTTGACTAGAAATAAATATAATAAAATGAGCGGGTTTTATATATTTATTTGCGGGTTTGTGTTCTACGTTGGGAGGGCTTCGCAACAAACTAAACCACGTCCAAAACGGAGCTAAGATGAATGAGATATCGATGCTCAAAGTTTGGTGTTTGAAACTTGAATGCTGGAAAAAGTGGGAAAGTGGCACCTTGTACCACATCGGATGAGAGATGAAACTTAAAGAAGTATTTAAATGGGAACTCTCCATCCTTATTTTTTCATGGAAGCACTCACTAGTGTGCTCGCGAAGGGTGCGGAGCACCCTAACTCGCACTCTCACTCGCACTCGCACTCGCACTCGCACACGCGCGCGCGTAGCGTGGGCGATGAGGCGCAACGTGGCGCTTTGATGGCCTTTGTACTTTTGACCGCGTGCGCGTAGTGGAATACAAGGGTTGCAAGGACCAAGTGGTTGGTGGTGTGGCATGCATGCGCATGACCCTGGTGGGTCCGCGCGCAGTGGCGCATGACGTGGCAGTCATGCGCGCACGCGTGCGAGTACACATGGTGTGATGGCGCGCACTGGCGCATGGAGCATGGGCACTGAGGTGACGTGCGTGGCGCACCAAAGTGAGCCAAAATGGTGCGACTGTGAGGCGTGCTCGTAGAGGCTTACAGGTGACGTGGCGCACGCGCGCAGGTGCGCATGGACTGAGGCGTGCACGCGCATGGCAGTGAGCCAAATAGACGCACCATGCATGAGGGTGCAGACCTGCGCACGCGCGCAGAAGCTTCCACCAGCAGTTAATGTTGTACAGTTACGTTTCAGCATTCGAAACTAACGAAGTTAATGAATTTGACTGAGAATTTAATGACGAATTAAAGTGCATTGAAGACGTTTATATGTCGAGGCTATGTTCTCAATGGTCTCTCGGATGCCCTGTATAATGTGTACTATAATATCAAGACTTCCAAAGAATTATGGGAGTCTTTGGAGAAAAAGTACAAAACGGAGGATGCGGGAACAAAGAAATTTGTGTCGCCCGTTTCTTGGACTTCAAAATGGTTGATAACAAGACTGTTATGAACCAAGTCCAAGAGTTACAAATTATACTTCATGACATCCATGCTGAGGGTATGGTACTCAGCGAGACATTTCAAGTGGCAGCCATGATCGAGAAATTACCTCCTGCTTGGCTGGACTTTAAGAATTATATTAAACACAAGTGAAAGGAAATGTCGATTGAGGATCTTGTCGTCCGTCTTCGTATAGAGGAGGACAACAGGGTGGCCCTAAAAGGCACCATTTTGCAAGCTTTGGCTAAGGCAAACATGGTGGAAGTTGGGGAGTCCTCAAAGGGTAATAAGGCAAAACGGGGTAAGAAGGACAACAAAGGGAAAGCAAAGGTAAACAACCTTGGGCTGAAAAAGGGGGCTGTGAAAAAGAAGCATGCGCCTTTCCAAGGTACCTGTTACAATTGTAACGAGACGGGGAACCGTGCTAACCAATGCAAGAAACCTAAGCGTAAGAGTGCACATATGGTTAATGAGGATGGTATGCCTCTAATCGCAATGATAACCAAGGAAGCGGTTATGATTGAAGAAGTCAACGCATTGGGTGAAAACCCAAAGGGATGGTTCGTTGACACGGGTGCAACCCGCCATGTTTGTGGAGACAAGGCTCTTTTCTCTACATTCAAGGAAGCGTCGGGTGAAGAAAAGCTTTATATGGGAAATAAAGCTACCGCTAGCATCAAGGGGGAAGGCACGGTCGTCTTGAAGATGACTTCGGGCAAGGAGCTTACCTTGACAAATGTGCTTTATGTCCCAGAGATACGGAAGAATCTCGTGTCGGGATGGATGCTCAACAAGTTTGGTTTTCGTCTAGTTTTTGAATCGGACAATTTTGTCTTGTCTAGACGTGGTACTTTTATCGGAAAGGGCTATGCCCTTAATGGAATGTTTAAAATGAATGTTTCGTTGTAAACGAAAACAAGAAAATGAATGAAATTTATACTTCTACTTACATGATTGAGTCTTCTAACGTTTGGCATGGTAGACTAGGGCATGTAAATTTTAATTCATTATGACATAAATTAAATTAAACTTGATACCAACATTCCATATTGAGTCCGATCACAAATGCGAGACATGTGTTGAATCCAAACTTACGAGATCATCGTTTAAATCGGTTGAACGAATAACCGAACCCCTTGATTTAATTCATACCGATGTGTGTGATTTAAAAGCGGTTCCCACGCGTGGAGGAAATAAGTATTTCATCACGTTTATTGATGATTGTACTAAATATTGCTACGTGTATTTACTTAAGAGTAAAGACGAAGCAATAGAGAAGTTTATCTTGTACAAAACGAAGTTGAAAATCAACTTAAAAAGAAGATAAAAGCTTTGAGAAGCGATCGAGGAGGTGAATATGTTGCACCTTTTGCGGATTTATGCGCAAAAAGTGGCATTGTACATGGGTGTACACCTCCTTATTCCCCACAATCAAATGGCGTGGCGGAACGAAAGAACCGCACATTGAAAGAAATGATGAACGCCATGTTGATAAGCTCGGGAGTGAACCGAGAAATGTGGGGGGACGCCATTCTCTCATCACTATCTTTTGAACAAGATACCCTTGAAAAATAGGGACGAAACTCCATATGAGTTATGGAGAAAAAGGAAGCCATCGTACACATACCTGAAAGTGTGGGGGTGCCTAGCTAAGGTGATTGTACCCCCTCCTAAGGCTCCTAGGATAGGACCCAAAACCGTTGATTGCATTTTCATTGGATATGCACATCAAAGTAGTGCGCATCGGTTTCTTGTATATGAATCCAAGAATCCCGATGTACACAAACACACTATCATGGAGGCAAATCCTAATATCGTCTCATATTTTGAGAATGTGTTTCCTTTGTTAGGACAAACACATGCGCCTTCATCAAGGGCGGTTGATGAAGCAGGTCCAAGTTCGTCTACATGGTTAGATGAAGCAGGACCAAGTTCATCTACGAGGATAGATGAAAGACATGAACGACCTGAGGTCAAGGAGGGTGAGCTTAGACGAAGTAAACGACAAAGGGTTGAAAAATCTTTTGGTCCAGACTTCATGAGCTATATGGTTGAGGGTGAGCCCAATACCTACCGCGAAGCGGTTACCTCCGCGGAAGGACCTCAATGGCAAGAAGCAATTAAGAATGAAATTGATTCTATATTGCAAAATCATACTTGGGAGTTAGTAGATCTTCCACCTGGTTGTAAACCACTTGGATATCGTTGGATATTCAAAAGGAAGATGAAAGTTGACGGAAGGAGGGTCTAGACAACTTTGATACTTACTCGCTTGTAACGCGAATAACCTCTATACGATCGGTTCTTGCAATTGCGGCTCTAAGAAATTTGGAAGTTCACCAAATGGATGTTAAGACCGCATTTCTAAATGCCGATTTAGAAGAAGAAATTTACATGGAACAACCTGAGGGTTTTTCCGCCCCTGGAAACAAGGGTAAAGTATGTAAATTGGTCAAGTCTTTGTATGGCTTGAAGCAAGCTCCAAAACAATGGCACCAAAAGTTTGATCATGTCATGATTGACAATGGTTTCAAAATAAATCAGTGCGACAAGTGTGTTTATTTTAAAGACACACCAAGAGCTTATGTGATTTTATGTCTGTATGTAGATGATGTGCATATCATTGGGAGTGATGATAACATGATCAACGCAACGAATGACATGTTGAAAGCGAGGTTTGAAATGAAAGACATGGGTCTCGCGGATGTGATTCTTGGAGTGAAAATCACTAGAACCCAAAATGGTCTTGTGTTGAGTCAATCTCACTACGTGGACAAGATCCTTGGGAAATTCAATTCGGACGATACGAGCATAGCTCTAAGTCCAATTGATAATACCCAACGCCTAAGGAAGAATAGAGGCGAGAGTGTTTCCCAGTTAGAGTACTTAAGGATCATTGGCAGTCTAA
Source organism: Helianthus annuus (assembly GCF_002127325.2). Classification (NCBI taxonomy): domain Eukaryota; kingdom Viridiplantae; phylum Streptophyta; class Magnoliopsida; order Asterales; family Asteraceae; genus Helianthus; species Helianthus annuus. Next base: position 5,914,608 of record NC_035435.2, on the reverse strand, counting down.
TGTATCTAATGACATGTACTAGACCCGACTTAGCGTATGCTGTAAGCAGGCTAAGTAGATACACCAGTAATCCGAGCGAGGATCAGTGGAAAGCTATTACGAGGGTGCTCAGATACATAAGATACACGAGAGACTATGGATTGCATTATACCCGTGATCCAGCAGTGATCGAAGGATACACTGACGCGAACTGGATATCCGATATAAAGGATCACAGATCAACAAGTGGTTACGTGTTTACACTTGCTGGCGCAGCTATAGCTTGGAAGTCTTCCAAGCAAACGGTTATAGCTAGATCCACGATGGAATCCGAATTCGTCGCTTTAGATAAAAGCGGGGAAGAGGCGGAGTGGCTACGTCAATTTGTGGAAGATATTCCAAGATGGCCAAAGCCGTTGACGGCGATCTGCATACATTGTGACAATCAGTCTGCTCTTGCTAGAGCACAAAGCATGATGTACAATGGCAGATCAAGGCACATTCGACGTAGACATAACACGGTACGACAACTTATCTCAACGGGTGTTATCTCAGTTGACTATGTGAGGTCAAATGAGAACATTGCGGACCCGTTAACAAAAGGCTTAAGCACAGATAAAGTGTATAGGTTGTCAAGAGGAATGGGACTAAAGCCCATAGATGAAGGGAATATGAGGGAAACCTAACCTAGTTGACTGGAGATCCCAAGATCTAGGTTCAATAGGCAAACTTAATCATAAACCCAAAGGGAGTCACTATGGGGGGTGCCCCAAAATCAATAAAGGGAGTTGTATACTTCCTAGTCCATTCCAATCAGTGACATGTAGGAAAGGTTAAGCATGTTGAGGTTAAGGATTTTGAGGAAATCCAAATTAACCATGATGCTTTTAATGATTCAGAGGAATCACCTATGTTAGAGAGAAGTGGGGTCGCTTCGAATGGATTTGTTGGGAGGCGCAAATCCTAGAGCTCTCGCAGAACCAGGAACGTGTTCCATGACCATAAACGGACACAACCATGAGGTCTTGACTCGACTAGGGAGAGTATTGTGTGAATGTATATTGTCGCCTACGTAAATGGGGGATTGTTCAAGGACACCGCGTCTACAAGACCCTAGGAGGCTAAGTATGCTTCACAAAAGTAGGTTCAAAGGTTACACCTACCTATCTTGCAATACTCAACTGTTGAACGTGTATCGTTGAAACTTGATAGATCGATTTCTATTCATGTGGGGGATTGTTGGAAATTTTTTGAAAATAGCATTTTTCACAAATATAGGAAAATGATTTTTTTCCTATTTTTGACTAGAAATAAATATAATAAAATGAGCGGGTTTTATATATTTATTTGCGGGTTTGTGTTCTACGTTGGGAGGGCTTCGCAACAAACTAAACCACGTCCAAAACGGAGCTAAGATGAATGAGATATCGATGCTCAAAGTTTGGTGTTTGAAACTTGAATGCTGGAAAAAGTGGGAAAGTGGCACCTTGTACCACATCGGATGAGAGATGAAACTTAAAGAAGTATTTAAATGGGAACTCTCCATCCTTATTTTTTCATGGAAGCACTCACTAGTGTGCTCGCGAAGGGTGCGGAGCACCCTAACTCGCACTCTCACTCGCACTCGCACTCGCACTCGCACTCGCACACGCGCGCGCGTAGCGTGGGCGATGAGGCGCAACGTGGCGCTTTGATGGCCTTTGTACTTTTGACCGCGTGCGCGTAGTGGAATACAAGGGTTGCAAGGACCAAGTGGTTGGTGGTGTGGCATGCATGCGCATGACCCTGGTGGGTCCGCGCGCAGTGGCGCATGACGTGGCAGTCATGCGCGCACGCGTGCGAGTACACATGGTGTGATGGCGCGCACTGGCGCATGGAGCATGGGCACTGAGGTGACGTGCGCGGCGCACCAAAGTGAGCCAAAATGGCGCGACTGTGAGGCGTGCTCGTAGAGGCTTACAGGTGACGTGGCGCACGCGCGCAGGTGCGCATGGACTGAGGCGTACACGCGCATGGCAGTGAGCCAAATGGACGCACCACGCATGAGGGTGCAGACCTGCGCACGCGCGCAGAAGCTTCCACCAGCAGTTAATGTTGTACAGTTACGTTTCAGCATTCGAAACTAACGAAGTTAATGAATTTGACTGAGAATTTAATGACGAATTAAAGTGCATTGAAGACGTTTATATGTCGAGGCTATGTTCTCAATGGTCTCTCGGATGCCCTGTATAATGTGTACTATAATATCAAGACTTCCAAAGAATTATGGGAGTCTTTGGAGAAAAAGTACAAAACGGAGGATGCGGGAACAAAGAAATTTGTGTCGCCCGTTTCTTGGACTTCAAAATGGTTGATAACAAGACTGTTATGAACCAAGTCCAAGAGTTACAAATTATACTTCATGACATCCATGCTGAGGGTATGGTACTCAGCGAGACATTTCAAGTGGCAGCCATGATCGAGAAATTACCTCCTGCTTGGCTGGACTTTAAGAATTATATTAAACACAAGTGAAAGGAAATGTCGATTGAGGATCTTGTCGTCCGTCTTCGTATAGAGGAGGACAACAGGGTGGCCCTAAAAGGCACCATTTTGCAAGCTTTGGCTAAGGCAAACATGGTGGAAGTTGGGGAGTCCTCAAAGGGTAATAAGGCAAAACGGGGTAAGAAGGACAACAAAGGGAAAGCAAAGGTAAACAACCTTGGGCTGAAAAAGGGGGCTGTGAAAAAGAAGCATGCGCCTTTCCAAGGTACCTGTTACAATTGTAACGAGACGGGGCACCGTGCTAACCAATGCAAGAAACCTAAGCGTGAGAGTGCACATATGGTTAATGAGGATGGTATGCCTCTAATCGCAATGATAACCGAGGAAGCGGTTATGATTGAAGAAGTCAACGCATTGGGTGAAAACCCAAAGGGATGGTTCGTTGACACGGGTGCAACCCGCCATGTTTGTGGAGACAAGGCTCTTTTCTCTACATTCAAGGAAGCGTCGGGTGAAGAAAAGCTTTATATGGGAAATAAAGCTACCGCTAGCATCAAGGGGGAAGGCACGATCGTCTTGAAGATGACTTCGGGCAAGGAGCTTACCTTGACAAATGTGCTTTATGTCCCAGAGATACGGAAGAATCTCGTGTCGGGATGGATGCTCAACAAGTTTGGTTTTCGTCTAGTTTTTGAATCGGACAATTTTGTCTTGTCTAGACGTGGTACTTTTATCGGAAAGGGCTATGCCCTTAATGGAATGTTTAAAATGAATGTTTCGTTGTAAACGAAAACAAGAAAATGAATGAAATTTATACTTCTACTTACATGATTGAGTCTTCTAACGTTTGGCATGGTAGACTAGGGCATGTAAATTTTAATTCATTATGACATAAATTAAATTAAACTTGATACCAACATTCCATATTGAGTCCGATCACAAATGCGAGACATGTGTTGAATCCAAACTTACGAGATCATCGTTTAAATCGGTTGAACGAATAACCGAACCCCTTGATTTAATTCATACCGATGTGTGTGATTTAAAAGCGGTTCCCACGCGTGGAGGAAATAAGTATTTCATCACGTTTATTGATGATTGTACTAAATATTGCTACGTGTATTTACTTAAGAGTAAAGACGAAGCAATAGAGAAGTTTATCTTGTACAAAACGAAGTTGAAAATCAACTTAAAAAGAAGATAAAAGCTTTGAGAAGCGATCGAGGAGGTGAATATGTTGCACCTTTTGCGGATTTATGCGCAAAAAGTGGCATTGTACATGGGTGTACACCTCCTTATTCCCCACAATCAAATGGCGTGGCGGAACGAAAGAACCGCACATTGAAAGAAATGATGAACGCCATGTTGATAAGCTCGGGAGTGAACCGAGAAATGTGGGGGGGACGCCATTCTCTCATCACTATCTTTTGAACAAGATACCCTTGAAAAATAGGGACGAAACTCCATATGAGTTATAGAGAAAAAGGAAGCCATCGTACACATACCTGAAAGTGTGGGGGTGCCTAGCTAAGGTGATTGTACCCCCTCCTAAGGCTCCTAGGATAGGACCCAAAACCGTTGATTGCATTTTCATTGGATATGCACATCAAAGTAGTGCGCATCGGTTTCTTGTATATGAATCCAAGAATCCCGATGTACACAAACACACTATCATGGAGGCAAATCCTAATATCGTCTCATATTTTGAGAATGTGTTTCCTTTGTTAGGACAAACACATGCGCCTTCATCAAGGGCGGTTGATGAAGCAGGTCCAAGTTCGTCTACATGGTTAGATGAAGCAGGACCAAGTTCATCTACGAGGATAGATGAAAGACATGAACGACCTGAGGTCAAGGAGGGTGAGCTTAGACGAAGTAAACGACAAAGGGTTGAAAAATCTTTTGGTCCAGACTTCATGAGCTATATGGTTGAGGGTGAGCCCAATACCTACCGCGAAGCGGTTACCTCCGCGGAAGGACCTCAATGGCAAGAAGCAATTAAGAATGAAATTGATTCTATATTGCAAAATCATACTTGGGAGTTAGTAGATCTTCCACCTGGTTGTAAACCACTTGGATATCGTTGGATATTCAAAAGGAAGATGAAAGTTGACGGAAGGAGGGTCTAGACAACTTTGATACTTACTCGCTTGTAACGCGAATAACCTCTATACGATCGGTTCTTGCAATTGCGGCTCTAAGAAATTTGGAAGTTCACCAAATGGATGTTAAGACCGCATTTCTAAATGCCGATTTAGAAGAAGAAATTTACATGGAACAACCTGAGGGTTTTTCCGCCCCTGGAAACAAGGGTAAAGTATGTAAATTGGTCAAGTCTTTGTATGGCTTGAAGCAAGCTCCAAAACAATGGCACCAAAAGTTTGATCATGTCATGATTGACAATGGTTTCAAAATAAATCAGTGCGACAAGTGTGTTTATTTTAAAGACACACCAAGAGCTTATGTGATTTTATGTCTGTATGTAGATGATGTGCATATCATTGGGAGTGATGATAACATGATCAACGCAACGAATGACATGTTGAAAGCGAGGTTTGAAATGAAAGACATGGGTCTCGCGGATGTGATTCTTGGAGTGAAAATCACTAGAACCCAAAATGGTCTTGTGTTGAGTCAATCTCACTACGTGGACAAGATCCTTGGGAAATTCAATTCGGACGATACGAGCATAGCTCTAAGTCCAATTGATAATACCCAACGCCTAAGGAAGAATAGAGGCGAGAGTGTTTCCCAGTTAGAGTACTTAAGGATCATTGGCAGTCTAATGTATCTAATGACATGTACTAGACCCGACTTAGCGTATGCTGTAAGCAGGCTAAGTAGATACACCAGTAATCCGAGCGAGGATCAGTGGAAAGCTATTACGAGGGTGCTCAGATACATAAGATACACGAGAGACTATGGATTGCATTATACCCGTGATCCAGCAGTGATCGAAGGATACACTGACGCGAACTGGATATCCGATATAAAGGATCACAGATCAACAAGTGGTTACGTGTTTACACTTGCTGGCGCAGCTATAGCTTGGAAGTCTTCCAAGCAAACGGTTATAGCTAGATCCACGATGGAATCCGAATTCGTCGCTTTAGATAAAAGCGGGGAAGAGGCGGAGTGGCTACGTCAATTTGTGGAAGATATTCCAAGATGGCCAAAGCCGTTGACGGCGATCTGCATACATTGTGACAATCAGTCTGCTCTTGCTAGAGCACAAAGCATGATGTACAATGGCAGATCAAGGCACATTCGACGTAGACATAACACGGTACGACAACTTATCTCAACGGGTGTTATCTCAGTTGACTATGTGAGGTCAAATGAGAACATTGCGGACACGTTAACAAAAGGCTTAAGCACAGATAAAGTGTATAGGTTGTCAAGAGGAATGGGACTAAAGCCCATAGATGAAGGGAATATGAGGGAAACCTAACCTAGTTGACTGGAGATCCCAAGATCTAGGTTCAATAGGCAAACTTAATCATAAACCCAAAGGGAGTCACTATGGGGGGTGCCCCAAAATCAATAAAGGGAGTTGTATACTTCCTAGTCCATTCCAATCAGTGACATGTAGGAAAGGTTAAGCATGTTGAGGTTAAGGATTTTGAGGAAATCCAAATTAACCATGATGCTTTTAATGATTCAGAGGAATCACCTATGTTAGAGAGAAGTGGGGTCGCTTCGAATGGATTTGTTGGGAGGCGCAAATCCTAGAGCTCTCGCAGAACCAGGAACGTGTTCCATGACCATAAACAGACACAACCATGAGGTCTTGACTCGACTAGGGAGAGTATTGTGTGAATGTATATTGTCGCCTACGTAAATGGGGGATTGTTCAAGGACACCGCGTCTACAAGACCCTAGGAGGCTAAGTATGCTTCACAAAAGTAGGTTCAAAGGTTACACCTACCTATCTTGCAATACTCAACTGTTGAACGTATATCGTTGAAACTTGATAGATCGATTTCTATTCATGTGGGGGATTGTTGGAAATTTTGTGAAAATAGCATTTTTCACAAATATAGGAAAATGATTTTTTCCTATTTTGGACTAGAAATAAATATAATAAAATGAGCGGGTTTTATATATTTATTTGCGGGTTTGTGTTCTACGTTGGAAGGGCTTCGCAACGAACTAAACCACGTCCAAAACGGAGCTAAGATGAATGAGATAGCGATGCTAAAAGTTTGGTGTTTGAAACTTGAATGCTGGAAAAAGTGGGAAAGTGGCACCTTGTCCCACATCGGATGAGAGATGAAACTTAAAGGAGTATTTAAGTGGGAACTCTCCATCCTTATTGTTTCACGGAAGCACTCACTAGTGTACTCGCGAAGGGTGCGGAGCACCCTAACTCGCACTCGCACGCGCGCACGCGCACGCGCGCGCGGCCTGGGCGATGAGGCACAATGTTGCGCTTTGATGGCGCACTTTGCACTTCGCCGCGAGCCGCTTGAGAGCCACCTTTGTATTTTTGACTGCGTGCGCGTAGTGGAACACAAGGGTTGCAAGGACCAAGTGGTTGGTGGTGTGGCATGCATGCGCATGACCCTGGTGGGTCCGCGCGCAGTGGTGCATGACGTGGCAGTCATGCGCGCACGCGTGCGAGTACACATGGCGTGATGGCGCGCATTGGCGCATGGAGCATGGGCACTTAGGTGACGTGCGCGGCGCACCAAAGTGAGCCAAAACGGTGCGACTGTGTGGCGTGCTCGTAGAGGCTTACAGGTGACGTGGCACACGCGCGCATGGCAGTGAGCCAAATGGACGCACCGCGCATGAGGGTGCAGACCTGCGCGCGCGCGCAGAAGCTTCCACCAGCAGTTAATGCTGTACAGTTACGTTTCAGCATTCGAAACTGACGAAGTTAATGCGTTTGACTGAGAATTTAATGAAGAATTAAAGTGCATTGAAGACGTTTAATGCAGTTTAATTCTCCCATTAAATTCGTTTTTCAGTTTCTTCAAGATTTGCAGTATAAATAGAGGCTTCAGCTGCAGAATCAAAGACACCGAAAAATTCACAGCAATCAATCTTTCTGTCTACAGAATTCTTCTTCGTCTTCAAGAATCAAGGTACACCTTCGGGTTGGGGTCAAGACCGGCAGTGCAACTGCTTGCGGCTGTTGTATCTTGGAAACAAACGTGTTTTCCTGGGAGACACGAAATTTGTTTTAAGGGACCCGTTTCTAACACGATCCTCAGCCAAAGAACAGTTTTTTTTCGTTCGAATTTCTGTTTTTGTTTGTCTATTCTTTTCAGTTGTAACCTGTATTGTAATTTCTGCTTTCCTTTCAAGTGTAATTTCAAGTTAATAAAAGAATTTTATTTATTTTACACGAACGGATTCCTACAAAGTTTGTAAACCGTTTGGTGGGAAGTTCGTTTGTGTTTGTTCGTTTATTAAACAAACGAACACGAACAAGAAATTCTGTTCGTTTAGTTAAATGAAAAAACATGAACAGAGGTCGTGTTCATTCGTTTATGTTCATGAAGGTTTGGTAACGTGTTCGATAGTTCATTAGTGTTTTTAGTTTTTATATTTATTTAAATACTTTAAAATTTTGACAAATTAAATATCTAATAAATGTCAGTGTATTATATATTTTGTTCATGAACGATTGTTTGTGTTCGTTTTTTTTTTTTTTCATTTGTGTTCATGAACATTGGTTTGTGCTCATTTGTGTTCGTCAACGTTCATTTTTGTTCGTTGCCTAAAATTAACAAACAAACACGAACAAATTCCTTTTCTTAACAAACGAACACGAACATAAAATCTCGTTCGATAAGTGTTCGTGAACGGTTCGCGAACACATATATTTCTTAACAAACGAGCACGAACAAGGTCTTGTTCGTGTTCGTTTAGTTCGTTTGCAGCAGTCATTATAACTTTATGTAACCATTGACGCATACATCATACGTGTTACTAACAGTGGGGGACCCAGGAATTTTTTCCTGGGGGTGCGGGATTTTTTAAAAGATTTTAGGTCCCTAGCTGTATAAAAAAATCGGTTCATTGCAGGTTGGATCGGGTCGGGTCATGTATAACAAGAAAACATAAACAAACAAAGTTTTATAGCGGGTCGGATCGGATCAGATCGGGTTGGGAAAATTTTTTTCAAACAATCAAACCTTAGTTCCTAACTTCTTATCACATTAACAAACAAAGTTTCAAGTAAAACAAGTAAACAACATAAAAAACCATCATAAGTAACTAAAGTAACAACAAAAAAACCATCAAAATTCAAACCTTTCATATTGCTACTTCTCTTAATCATTAAATAATACATACCTTGGTCTTTTATTAGAATACTCTGGCAAAAAGAAGTGGTTCAACCCCTTTTCCCTTGAGAAATCGTGTTACAACTTCCCTGCTCATGATTCCTATCACATATAAATCGAGCCATAAGTTCCTATCAAGTTTCCTATCACATGTTTGTTATTTCTATTAACATTTAATACTTTATGTCTAAAACCAAAAATAAATCAAGTTTGAACATTTATTTATACAGTCGTATAGCTCTTTGAAATACTTGTTGTGTATTCTTTACTTGTACTTTAGATGTTCATGTGGGGATGGCAAAAATACCCGAGCCCGACGGGTATACTCGAAACCCGACACAAATGGGATGGGTATACCCGATACCCGACAGGTATTGGGCTGAGTATGGGATTAATTTTAAAAATTTTCGCGGGTAAGGGTCGGGTATGGGATTAGGTGATACCCGACCCGATTACCCGAAACCACATACCCGTTTACCCGAACTATATACCCGAAGTTTTTAATTTATATTTTTGTTTTCTATTAACCCTTATCTATTAGTGATTTATTTTAGTATGTTCATAATGTGAAAAAATAAATTTTCTTTTAGCATATGTATTTGATAACAGTATTTATATTTTATATGTTGTGAAGTATGGGTGAGGTTCCTCTACAAAGTGTGTTTTTCCTACAAAGTGTGTTTTTCCTACAAAGTGTAGGAAGTGATCTTGACCATTGGATGAGTGTGTTTGATGGTTGAGATCATCTTGGTGACATTTTGGTAATATGTGTGTCTTAAAAATAAGATGATTTAATTAATTAGGGGTAGATGTGTCATTTAGCTTGTTTTAAACATGGAAATAATAGTCATCCCATAAATCACTCCACATTTCTAGCAATTCTCTCTCTATCTCTCTCCCTCTCTCTCTCTCTCTCTCTTTCTTTCTTTCCTTCTCTCCTTCATGAAGAAACACAACGCTAAGAAAACGAATCGTGAATCATACAATATCACACATCGTGAAGAAACCTAACAAAACATATCGTGAATCATACAATATATACACAACGTCATTTAACTTGTATGGTGTGCTATACAATATAACACATCGTGAAGAACCCAAAAATTATATAACACAAGATCAAGAAATCACAAAAGACATGTCATTTGTGAATCATAACTAGTATAACACGTTGTGAATTAACCTGTAACTAGTAAAGCACATCGTCAAGAAATTATAAAGACATCTCCTTCCTAAAGACACGTTAATAATTACAAAATACATCTCCTTCCTAAAACATAAATTGTTATAACACACTATGAATTAACTTGTGATTGGTAAAACACATCATCAAGAAACTATTCATAAAGGATTGCAGCTGGTAAAACACATCGTCAAGAAATTGTTCATAAAGGATTGCAGCTGGTAAAACACATGTTACATTGTGAATGTTTAAAACACAACGACAACAAATCCTCTAATTAAGCCAATTATAAACTCCTAAAGCACAAAGGTATCAGTCTGCTTGCTATTAGAACACACTATCAAGAAATCATCCAACATTAATTCAATATCGTAATCATTGTTAGATAAATCATACAATTACTACAACACATCAAACAAAAATTTAAGTTATGCAATATCATAAAACTTTACCATCACCATAATCAACCATAACATTTGACGCCATGATTTTGATCAGTAAAGATGTTATGAAGAACCAGATGCAATATGAATGCTTTGGGAATATGTTATATCAATTGTATAATTTAGACGAAATTGTACTCGATTTGATTTCAATGAGATATCTACTTTCCTTAATTATCTGATTAGTTAGTTAATCTAATAACATAATCCATAATTACAATAATAATTAAATTACCTTAATACCCTTTTGATTAAAAACTTCAATTGCCACATGTCACATGTAGGAGACTTCCTACACTTTGTAGGAAAAATGGCTTTGTAGCCAACTCCTACCCTATATATATACATATAAGTGTATAAATATTATAAATTATTATTAATTTATGATAAAACTTATATTTATGTAATGTATATTTTTAGTTTATAATAGTTGTTGTATAAATAAAATTATATAATAATTATAATAGTAAAAATGTAATGGGTATACCCGATACCCGTGAGTATACCCGGTACCCGACGGGTAATTACCCGAAAAATACCCGATGGGTATTGGGTCGGGTATAGGACACGATTTTACAACCGGGTATGAGTATGTGATTACCAATACCCGACCCGAACCCAACCCATTGCCATCCCTATGTTCATGCATCAAATACTTATACTTGAGATTTTAATTTGATGATTTACGTAAAGGAGTTGTAGTCCAATACTTTATGGGTATGGTACTATAGTATTTGTCTTGGGATTCCACACTTTGTAGGAAAGTTTAAGTTTATTACCCAAATACCTTTTCACAAAAGAATAAAAAAAAGAGTTAAACCTTCTTCTTCTTCACAAGTTCTCTTGACTCCTATGCAACAAAACTTCCGGTGACTTTTTTTTTTTCTTTACATCCTCTTCATCATAGAGTCAATTACTAAGGATCCTTTAGTTTTTACTTATAGCATGAATTGCATATGCGATCTTAATATACTGTATGCAATAAATGACTATAAAAATATATGAGTTAATGGCAAAACTTTAGTGTAATCATTGTTGAATTGTCTGTGATGATATTTGAAGAGGTATGGTCCCAATCCCCTGCCTACATGGCAGGGACCACACCACTTTTTTGCACACAAGGCATCCACGTCACCAGAACTTTCTAGAAGCATCCAGAAGACGTCTAGGCGGTTCACAGCTGGCATCAAAGATGCTTTGCCCAACATAAAGGACAAACGTGTCACCATTGACAGAAGGCCACATAGGCCTGCGACAATCCAGGGAGCAGGGCTGACATGACCAGTACGAGGTACCCAGCACAGCCGAATACAAGGACGCCACGTGTATCACTACACCCTCCGCAACAGAGCAGACCAAGAGGATATTCCTCTTGGTCGGACAGCTGGCGCGCACCCACAGCTTGCACAGCTGCTTCCTCCTTCTTCACCCTCCGGCTATAAATAGGACCCTTCATCATTCAGGTTCAGGATCTTGGCTCTCTTTACTCACTCTACACACACACTGTTTTATTCCTCTCAGAGCAGTACTTATTCTCACGCCGGAGCCTGGTTAAGAGGGAAAACCCCCTTCCCCCCTCTTAACGAGACTAACGGTGTTTACTGTTTTGCAGATCTCAAGCCACCGATACGAGCAAGAGAAGAGGTTGAACCCATAAGTGAAACGACCCTCTTGGTTATCCTTGTGTTAACCCTTGTTTCAACATTGGCGCCATCCGCTTTTTTGCAAGACCACTCTCACCTCTTTTTCTCTTCTAAAAAACACTCGTGAAAATGGCAGACCAGAATCATTCACACCCATCTGACGGAGAAGTCTCTTCCTTCAAACTCGTTTCGGACACGGCACACGTCCAACGAGGTCAAAGGAACGAGACCATCCAAGAAGGTCAGCTGAACAACGAGTTTCCATCCATTTTTGGAAGTGCGTCCAGGGCTGTTAGCCAAACCACAACTGGACCCATCTTCCAAACACCAGCAAGAATCATCACTCAAACCACAAATGGAGCTGCTCTCCAATCTCCAACGGGGATATTACACCAAACACCTCCGCCGATGCAGACTGTAAGCCATGGACCAGGCCCTTCTGTTCCATCGGAACAAGCACAACTCAACTACTCTGCACTCTTAGGGCTACCCGAGGGAAAAACTCTGGCTTCCTGGTATGCCGAACAAATGGCGTCCATAAACCTCGTTTATACGCAGCTCAGCGCACAACAAGCCTTGCTCCAAGCACAGGCTAACCAATCAGCATTCGTAACTCCACAACCAAGGTCTCTGAGTACACACACGGCTCAGCAGACAAACGCGTGGAACTTACGACCAGAAAGAGAACCAGTGCAAAATGTCAGAAGACCCAGCATACAAGACACGCGCGATACTTATGCTGAAACAGAGAGCAACTTCGTTCAAACCTCCAATCTACAACGAAGGCCGATCCAAACCCGTTTGGGCGCGCGCAACATGAATACGGAATGGGAAGAGGAGGAAGACGACCCAACTTACAAGAGGGAATCCCCAGTGTTCAGCAGACTTCCTCCAGAACACGAAGCATACAAACCAACCAAGCGCGCGGGGTACAACCCCAAAGCAGAGCATGATTACACCTTGAGCTATCGTCCTGAGGACATGGCTGAAAATTCAAAATTCATTCGAGAAATCGCGTGCGCGGCCATCGACAAAACGAAATTACCACACAACGTGGGTAAATACAACGGGTTGACGGACCCAGATGATCACCTCCAGGTGTTTAAAGGTGCAGGAGCAACAGGCGGATGGAACTTACCAACATGGTGCCACCTGTTTGCTCAGACATTCGTTGGCGCGGCGCGCATTTGGTTCGACAACTTACCGGCGGGCAAAATCAAATCATGGGTTGATTTCCGAGAGAAGTTCCTGGCACACTTCTCTCAGCAGCGAAGACAAGCCAGAGATCCGGGTGATTGTCTGAACATATGGAGAAAAGACTATGAAAGCGTAGAAGATTTCATTACAAGGTACAACAAAGAATGTCTAGAGATCGGAGACATACCAGAGAAAATGATGCGCGCACACTTCATGCGAGCGGTCAAGTGCGACGATCTGGTTAAAAGAATCAAAGGGCGAGATGGAGGACCCAAAGACTGGGAAACCTTCATTGAAGCGGCCAAGACTATTGCGCAGACAGACAGGCAACTGACCGGTGACGATCACCGTCAACGCACACACAACCATAACGATCGAAACAACAGAAGAGGCAGAAATCAACCCTGGAGGGCTTCTGGGAACAGAGAAAGAAGCCCCCCACGGGACGATGCATGCCATACGATCAATCAGATAGCCCATCGAAAAGAAGTGAAGCGCGAAAACAGAGAAAAGCAGTGGACTCCACTAACCAAAACACCTTCTGAAGTTTTAGCCACAGAGAACCATCAGTTCAAACCACCCTTGCAGATGCGCAACAAAAGGGGTCAAGACCCAAATCTTTTCTGTGAATTCCATAAAGATACGGGCCACTTGACCGATGACTGCTTTAGCCTAAAGCAAGAAATCGAAAGAGCTCTAAGAGACGGAAAGCTCAGTCATTTAGTCAAGGGAGGAAAGCGCGATTACCGCCAGATACAACGAAGAGACGAAGGTCCAGACAACAAGAAGCTCAGAAAGCTAGAAACTCATATGGTGCAAGGAGGTCCACGGCGACCAAGAAAAAACTACAACAAGCGCGCGCAGGATGATTCATGGCGCGAGAAGCAGGTGGTTTTCCCAGTTGTCAGGGGAGGCCCAAGAGAAAAGTGGCCAATAGTCATCCCAGGGGTGATCGGCCACTACCAAACATATTACATCTTTATTGATCCCGGGAGCACCGCGGACATCATATATGAACAGTGCTTCAATCAATTTGACCAAGAGGATAAGTCGCGCCTAGAACCAGTCGATTACCCACTAACTGGTTTCTGCAACGAGGTCGTCTTTCCCCTAGGACAAATATCATTCCCAGTATTGCTTTCTGATGGGAGAAATTCAAGAACCGAAGAAGTCACATTCATGGTACTACCGGCACATTCAAGACATGACATCCTTTTAGGAAGAGAATCCCAAGGAGATTTCAGCATGATCTGTTCCGCACCACATTCTGCCATAGGTTTTCCAACCGAAACAGGCATCGCGTTGATATACGCAAGCAAAGAAGTGCTAGCAACAGATGAAATCAGACCGGCAAAAGCAAGCAAACAGGCACCGCGCATGGAAGCAGAGAAATGGGTATTGAACAGCGCATACCCAGAACAAACAGTCACTCTGGGGCCCGCAATGTCTGACCTAACGCGCGCGGCGCTAAAGAAATTATTGCACGAAAACATGGACGTGTTCGCCTGAACTCCGGCTGATATGGTTGGTGTTCCATGGCATATCGCAGAACACCGGCTAAATGTCTCAGAGGATGCAAAGCCAGTAGTGCATGCTAAACGACACCTGGGAGATATCAAACATGATGCAATGAAAGAACAAGTGTTGGAATTGCTGTACGCAGGAATCATCAGGGAAGTCCGGTACCAAACATGGGTAGCAAGCCCAGTAATGGTAAAGAAACCGAATGGTAGTTGGAGAATGTGTGTTGACTACAAGGATCTGAACAAAGCATGTCCCCGCGACTGCTACGCTTTACCAGATATAGATGAGAAAATCGATTCTTTGGCAACATTCCGGTGGAAATGTTTCTTGGATTGCTACAAAGGATACCACCAGGTCCAAATGGCCGTCCAAGATAAGGATAAAACCGCCTTCCGCACGCCAACAGGGTTGTATTGCTACACCAAGATGCCGTTCGGCTTAAAGAATGCAGGTGCCACGTACCAACGGTTGATGAACGAAACATTCAGTGACGCCATCGGTAAGTACATAGAAGTGTACATGGATGATCTGGTAATCATGAGCAAGGAGGAGAGCGCGATGCTGGCAAATATCCAGAAGACCTTCAACACGCTGCGCAACGTAAGCATCAAACTGAATCCAGCAAAGTGCTCATTCAGAATGGAAGAAGGAAAGTTTTTGGGCTTCATAGTCACTAAAGATGGTTTTAAGGTGAATCCAGAAAAGGTTCAGGCCATAGAAAGGATGCCTTCGCCAGCAAACGTCAAAGACATGCAAAAGCTTGCAGGACGATTGGCAGCACTCAATCGGTTCCTAGCTAACCACGCCGCAAAATCCTTCCCATTCATCAAGACCTTGCGCAACTGCATGAAGAAAAACCAGTTCCAATGGACTCCGGAAGCAGAAAATGCGTTCCGCGAGATGAAAGACTGTCTTATCAAGTTACCAACTTTAACGGCACCAAACAAAGGAGAACCGTTGGTCCTGTACCTCTCAGCTTCCGACAAGGCAGTCGGAGCCGTACTGCTTGTTGATCGCCAAGGTGTCCAGACACCTGTGTATTATGTGTCTCGAACCCTGACTGACCCAGAAACCAGATACGCAATCATGGAAAAGCTTGTCCTCGCACTGATTCACGCCTCAAGAAGGCTGCGCAGATATTTCGCCAACCACGTCATCCACGTGCTAACAAACTACAACATTGGGAATATCCTAGCAAGGCCAGAAGTATCCGGAAGGTTAGCCAAATGGGCAATAGAGTTAGGGGGACACAACGTAGTCTTCAGACCACGACCGTCGATCAAAGGCCAAGTTTTGGCAGACTTCATGACGGAAGTCCCAGATGACAAAGACAGAGAGTGTAAGGCGATGGAGAAAGCTGAGAAAAAACAAACCGAAGAGCCATGGCTGCTGTATACAGACGGTGCATCCAACGAAGATGGGGCAAGCGCGGGGCTACGGCTAGTAAGCCCTGACAAACACGAGTTCACTTACGCCATACGCCTAGACTTCAAGAGCACAAATAACGAAGCAGAGCACGAAGCCTTTCTGGCCGGCTTGCGTTTGGCAATCAAAATGGGGGTCCGACACATCGAAGCACATGTGGACTCCATGTTAGTAGCAGGCCAAATCAATGGTCAATACGAAGCCAAGGGCGACATAATGGCACTCTATCTCAACCAAGCAAAGACGTTGCTGCAAACCTTCTATTCTTACAAGGTGCACCACATAAACCACAGTGAAAACAAGCCGGCAGACGCCTTAAGCAAGCTTGCGTCAACAAGCTTCCAGCACCTAGCCAAAGACGTGCGCATAGAAGTTTTAAGCAACCCATCTGTACCACTCAGAGAAGTGAGCGTCATCCAGACAGGAACAACATCCTGGATGACACCTATAATCATGTACTTGCAGTCTGGGGTACTTCCAGAAAACAAAGCTGAGGCGCGGAAGATACAATATAAATCAGAACATTATCAGATGGCAGACGGGATACTGTACCGAAAGTCATATCTAGGCCCGCTGCTAAGATGTGTTGATGCCGACGACGCAAATTATCTGATCCGGGAAGTACATGAAGGCATTTGTGGTATCCACGCCGGGCCGCGTATGGTAGTGGCAAAAGTAATGAACGCCGGTTACTACTGGCCCGGAATGCATCTAGATGCCGTGAAGGAATTAAGGAAGTGCAGCGGCTGCCAGCGGCATGCACCAAAAACCATGCGCCCAAAAAACGAACTGGTACCAGTAACAACCGCATGGCCCTTTCAGCAATGGGGCGTAGACATGGTGGGCCCCTTCCCAGAAGCTCCGGGGGCAGTCAAGTTCATCATAGTCGCGGTCGATTACTTCACCAAGTGGGTGGAGGCCAAGGCACTCGCATCAACCACGTCGGCAGTTGTTAAACGATTCATTTGGGAACAAATCATATGCCGATTCGGCCTACCACTCAGAATCATCACCGACAATGGAACAAACTTCGCAGCAGATGATCTCGAACGATGGTTCAAGGAACTAAACATCGAACATACCTTCTCGTCGGTCGCACATCCGCAAGGGAATGGTCAAGTTGAGGCAGTCAACAAGAGCATCGTTGATGGCATAAAGGCAAGGCTCGGTGAAAAAAGACGTGGGTGGGTCGATGAACTACCCAGCATATTATGGGCCCATAGAACAATGACAAAAACAAGCAACGGAGAAACACCATTTAGCTTGGTCTATGGGTCAGAGGCTGTGATCCCAGCAGAAATCGGGCTTCCATCTCCGAGAATGCTCTCCATGAATCTGATCAATAACGAAGAAGAAAGGAGGATCGACCTAGACCTCCTACAAGAACTGTAACACCTCGAATTTTTGTGTCCAATGATGTGTTAACACGTGTCATTTGTTTACACGTGGCATCTATAATAAATAAAGGACTAATTTTGACAAACCTTGAAAGTATATAAATTCGAGGGTTATAAATGTCAACAAGGGTAAATATACTGTATAGTATCCCTAAATAATGCTTAAACCTTCAAACGAATAAATTATAGATCGTACAAAAACAAAACGCGGAAGAAAGTGAGAGATTACAAACTACAGGGGTTAACTGTGTCAACATGTTTAATAATACCTCTGAGTGACCCTTTAACGTTCCAAAGACTTTGTAACGGTATTATACCCTCACTAAAATAATATATATGAATTTCGCGAAGTTTCGATATGAAACGAGAAAGTTACGATCGAATTCGTAGAAGAAGGGTTAAAAGCGTCAACAGTGAAAGTTAAGGCTTTCCAATATAATTAATAAATAAACCGGGGACTTAATAATGCGGGTAAATAACACGAGGCCCCTATCGGTAAATAACCGAGGGCCAAACCGCAAAGTTACCCCTTCAAAACCGAAAGGTCAGGTAAATCATTACGAAAGATTTCGTTATTAATTACCTGATTCTGATAATCATGACAAAAGATTTTAAAAATCTGAAAAACAGACTTCTCGCGACCCGCGTGAAGGTTAGGCTTAAGTGTAAGCGGGCCGCGAGCCTCCTAAATAACACGCCTGATATTTAAACTTTAGGCGACCCGCGTTAAAGTGCATGGGAACTCCCATGCGGGTCGCGTAAAGTGCCCAGATGCAGAATTGTTGTAACTACTTGGCCTTTGGACCATTTGAACGATCAAACCTCAATCAATGAGGCATGGGCACCCTACAATTGACCCATAACACTCTAGGCCACCTGCCCATCATCCATGGTCACTTATAGACCAATGTGTAATGATCTTGGAGCTTGGTTTGCACTATAAATAGCAATGTTGTAGTTACAACATTCACACAACTTAAAACACAACTACTGATCATTCTAAGAAGCTCCAAGCATCTTTCTCTGCTCCATAAGCAAGAACACAACTTCTGTAAGTGATCTAACCCTTTGTGGTTTCACATTTCCTAAGTAAATAGCTAAAAACCGAACCGTCGTAAATACGGTTTGACATTTAAATAACTCAGTAATGGTTCAGTCTTATGACGAATCAAAAGTGGTTATGAGTTGGTATTTACGTGGGTAATAAACCTCTAAAATGGTTCCCCCTGATCACCACTCTAACTATGTCAAATGTCGAGTCAAACGTGCGGTTAAAAAGTCAACAGAAAGCTATTTTAGCGATTTATGCATAATCTGTAATGTATATGTTATGGAACCTGTTTTGACAATCATAAAACATGATAATAAGTATATAAACCTGTTTGCGCTCGTTTGAATCGATCATTTACGATATTGAACCGGTTCGGAGCCGAAAGTCGCAAAAGTTTGACTTTTGCTTTGACTTCAGTTCTGACCCGTTTTAGTGAGGTATAAATATACCTTAGGACTCTCTTAGGACCAGGTTACACGTTGGTATACGCCTCTGTGGTCGGTTCATGAGTTATCCGAGTCTTTTACGTATTTCCGTCATTCGCCTAAAAGTTGACCGTAACGGCCTTTTAAAATTAAAACGAGTATTTCGGACACGTGAACGGACCAAAACCTTGCTTGTTAAATTATAAGCATGTCCTTAAAGTTTCACGTCAATCCGAGGCCTAGAATGAGAGTTATGCTAAAAGGCGCACTTTTAAGAAAGTTTTGTAATTAACGGCGCAATTAGCATAACGCCCATCTAACCCAAGTTTTCGTCACCAAAACTTTTACCCACTGTGGTAAAATAATATTTTGGGAATTTTAAAGATTTTTAATAATTTTTACCTTGCTCATAACCTGCGGTTATGGCTACGGTTCGGTAAATACCGAATATGCCCTTTTTGCCAAAACAGGAGTTCTACAAGGTCTTTTGACCCGATTCCAGTTGCTACTGGTTTTAAATAATAAATAAAGTATTTTAAGCTTTATAAGCTGTTCGGGAAACTCAGATTTCCTGTAGAACTCGAAAAGCCCTTTTAAAGTCTTTAAAATGACCGAAAAGCCCCTACGGGGCATAATATTAACTTAAACTCGTTACAGGCATTACGGAAGGTATCCTACTGATACCAAAATACTTTTAAGGCATATTGACTTAGGAAATAAGCGTAGGACACTTATGGTTAACCGTTTCGCCTATTTGCGCACACGGTACGGCCCATGGAACTAGTTTTCGTGCAATAGCCGATATGGGTCAAATTATATTATTTGAACCCCAAAATCCAGAGTATGAACTATAAACCCATATAAAACAAGTCACTGAACTTGTTGGGTCCAAATCATACTCCATTCTCGGTTTTCGCCTTTTCGTGCGAATTAACCATATCTATATATCGGAATCAACCGGTTTAAGCTACGGCTAATACAAGGACCGTTAGGATTCTAAGAGGTTAATTAAAACCTTCGTTCCAGATTAGGAGCCCCAGTAAAAGCTATCGGTGACTTGATCTAAATTAAGGATTTATACTTGCAAAGGTAAATACTTTAACTTATTTCCCCTATATGGGCTTGGGTTACGGTATATTAATACCGCTTGATTGAGCATTGTATAATTCCATCGCTTAGGTGGTTAATTGATTAAATATGATCGGCTCATTTAAACAGTTTTGTTGCTTATAAGCCTTTGGGGGGTTTAATGACCGTTGTCCCGGATATCCTTGGCATCATTTTACGAAATGGCCACGACCATCGACATCCCGGTGTAGGCGTACACCCGGTATAAAGTGTCGACATTAAAAATTAAAAGACGTAGCCGTTGGTTTTTATACTACGGTTTTACGCAAACGTGGTGTGTCTATAAATCTTTAACCCGGCACGACCCGGGCTACTGAACGCATAAAAGAACATGTAAAACGTTCACAAGATCATTATGAATTTTCCCAAGTTATAAAAGAGTTTGTGCCTTGTGCATTCAAATCAATTTTAATAAACATTTTCAAATGTGTCAGTTGAATGTATTTACCAGTGTAAACTGACGTATTTTCCCCAAAAAGATTAAGTGCAGGTACCTAAACGTAATTGGCTGGTATTAGCTCCCTAGCGTCGGGATAAGCCTCGCAAGCTTGATTGCAGTATCTGATGGAACAATACTTTATATTTATTTACGATCCACTGTGGATATATCCAACCCCTGTAATACATTTTGATATTACAATCAGAGGTTGAAATTTATATATTTATCTTATGCTTCCGCTGTGCATTATATAATTGTGTGGTTTGACTATATTGTTGCCAACATCGTCACGGTAATCCCCCACCGGGCCCACCGGTGAGACACGTGGAAATCGGGGTGTGACAGGTTGGTATCAGAGCCAACATTGAGTGAATTAAACACTATCCTAATGTGTTTAATCTCAGTGACACAATTGCACATACTTGTGTCTAGACAAGAACTTAGGACAAATTCGGATTACTACTCCATTTTTGTCTTTATTTTCGATTTGATTTTTAATAAGTTTCGGAGCAGGAAAATGCCACCTGTTATATTCCGAGGAAGAGGAAGGGGAAGAAGAGGCCGAGGAGAAATCGTGACACATCACGATAAAGAAGCTGGACCATCTGGTACAAGACATCCTTCGATGACACGGAGCGAAGAGCCACAACGACGAAGAGATCTTTACGAACCAGCGAGACATTCCACTTCGCACAGCTCGACGCCATCCTACCGGCACTCCTTTGGGCCAGATTCAGAAAATGATCCCAACAACCCACAACCTTCCTTCATACCTCTACAACGTTCGGTTTCGCACCGGAATTATGACGACCCTACTCCATACTACGTAGCTCAGTTTAATCCGGCTGACTACATACAGGAACCTTCAGGTTTTGTTCCACTAGGGCCACAAGACCATTTTTCTGAAGATCCCATGGAGGAGGATGAGGATCCTACTGAACCAGCTCGTGGTACGCCCACGCATCCGATAGAAGTTTCCGATGGGTCATCCTTCCATGGAACGCCCTATCAAGGACCTGTCAGTTTCCAAGCGATGTTTGACCGACATGAGTGGTACTACACGCCACCTCAACAGACGTCTCAACAACCGAGACATCCACAGGATCCCTCTGAGGATTCACGCTTTGAGGCAGTTACGCCACCACCTCCGCCACCGGCACAACCAGTAATACCTGATCCGCCGAGGCGTAGGAGGACAAATGCTCGTATGTCTACACGAGGATGAGGGGGTATCCACTTCAGCACTCCTCGACATTCTAGTAGTAGTCACTATCCGCCACTACAAGAAGAAGGACCTTCAAGTCCTATACAGGAAGCGAACTCCGCACCAGCTGCACGAAATTCGCCACCATTTGGGTATGACCAACCCATACCTGCTTACACGGGTCCAACGGCTTACAACCCGTTCGAACCGTCACAAGCACAATACAACTATGGCTATGAGCGCGACCCATATGTGGTGTCGGCAAGATATAATGCGCGCTACCCTGACGGAGCACATGGAAACATGGGACCACCGGATTACTCAGCTCATGGGTATCCAATACCTCCCAGACCTCCAGTTCCGCATCAAGCGCCACAGCCACGATTCTCTCCTCCTGAACAGGAAGAAATACTCCATCGACTAGATCGTGTGGAGAGAGAGTTCGAGGAAGAAAAGAAAAGCCACCGAGGATTTCTCAAAGGCTTGGCGAACCTACTAAAGGGCAAAAAGAAGAAACGTGACCATTAGCCCTTAATAGTTGTACTAATGTAATATCTACTTTGAAATAGGTCCCTGTGTGGACAACTTATCGTATTTCAGTCCCTACGTGGACTTACCTTTAGTCCTTGCATGGACACCTATCTTGTACTAGTCCCTGCGTGGACTTGTCACTTATTTTAAAACCTCTATGGAGGTATGTATTATTTGAAAGACCCGTTTAGGGCAATATGTAATTGTATTTGAGATTTTGGAATGTATGTTATGAGTTTTGTTTTAATATATATAAAAAATAAATCAAAACCATTCCTTTTATATTGATCTGCCTAAATAAAGAATCTTAAAAGGTGAAACCTAGCTTGGGGTCTGTTAAGATCTAGTCAAGATGGTACGACCTAACTGAAAAGATTCTGATTCCCTGTTAACCTCTGTACGCATGTTAACATTCATGGCAGATGTGATTCGTTAAAATCACGCACGTCATTCTTATACAATAATCCTTTAAGGATTTCAAAACCCAACTAAATGATATATAAATCGTGGGTTAAATCACCAATGAAGGTGATCAATATTATAAAGACATCCATTAGTGATGCAATGCCTACGGGCCAGTATTATAAAGACATCCATTAGTGATGCAATGCCTACGGGCCAGTATTATTAAAACATCCATTAGTGATGCAGTGCCTACGGGCCAGAATTATTAAAACATCCATTAGTGATGCAGTGCCTACGGGCCAGAATTATTAAAACATCCATTAGTGATGTAGTGCCTACGGGCCAGTATTATTAAAACATCCATTAGTGATGCAGTGCCTACGGGCCAGAATTATTAAAACATCCATTAGTGATGTAGTGCCTACGGGCCAGTATTATTAAAACATCCATTAGTGATGTAGTGCCTACGGGCCAGTATTATTAAAACATCCATTAGTGATGTAGTGCCTACGGGCCAACCATATTAAGACATCCATTAGAGGTGTAGTGCCTATGGGCCATAATAATTGTCTTATAAAGACAAAAGGCAGTGGTAGTCTATGACTCTCTGTCAGAAAGAGATAAAAGAACTGCGGTTCGAATCTCTATGCCTTTGATTCTCTGAAATCTCGGCTAATATTACAAAAACATCATCATGATTAGGCTTTATGCCGCCAATATTATCTATATAGTTAAAATAGGATATATTCAAATCCTAATATTTAATGAAATAAAAAGTTAACCAAATATGGTCTCTGTACCATGGTTGACAAATTGTCATAAAAGACAATCATATAATAATCTCCTAAATTAAAATTTTGTTAGCTTCTGTAACAGATTGAAGTTACAATGGCGGATCCCAATAGAGAGAACAGCCACACAAACGAAGATGACTATGACAATGCGTCAGTGCATTTGACAGGCGCACAACTGAAGGCTCTGATTAACAATGCTGTTCAGGCAGCTATTGATCGTCAACATACTGAGTCTCAAGGCAGAACTGTGTCAAAACCACCCTCTAAACCAAAGACACACTCCAAACCACCCTCTGAACCCAAGAAAGATGACGACAAGCACTCGTCTACTGAGCACAGCGTTCATCGCGATAGAGAATATACTGATGCGTCAAGTGCTAAGGGTTGCACCTACAAATACTTTGTATCATGTAAACCCCGTGAATTTACAGGGGAGAAAGGTGCGGTTGACTGTATCACCTGGCTAGACGAGATGGACACGATAGTGGACATCAGCGGGTGCGCTGAGAGGGACGTGGTTAAGTTTGTGTCCCAGTCATTCAAGGGCGAGGCCCTGGCGTGGTGGAGAGCTCTGGTGCAGGCTTCAGGTAAGTCTGCCTTGTACAAAATGTCATGGGGGGAGTTTATTACCCTCATAAAAGAAAACTACTGCCCTCAGCACGAGGTTGAGAAGATTGAGGCAGATTTTGTCTCACTAGTGATGACAAACCTGGATTGTCAAGCATATCTGACAAGTTTTAACACTATGTCACGCCTGGTGCCATATCTTGTGACACCAGAACCTAGAAGGATTGCCCGTTTCATTGGGGGCTTAGAGCCGGCGATCAAGGCTAGCGTAAAGGCCTCTAGGCCGACGACCTTCAGGTCAGTTACTGACCTCTCCTTGTCTCTTACACTTGATGCTGTCCGTCTGAGGGCACAAAGGAGCAAGGAGGCTGAAAAACGAAAACGTGAGGATGATACCTCACGAAAGTCTGGGAAAAAGCACCGTGGAAACGGTGAGGGCAAGAAAGGGTCGGAGGCAAGGAAGGAGGGGCAAGCTGATGGAAGACCTCACTGCAAGGTCTGCAAGAAACCTCACTCCGGGAAGTGTAGGTTTGCGTCTGGTTCACAGTCGCAACAAAAGACTCCATCCTGTGGGCTATGCAAGTCCAAGGATCATAAGACAGTGGAGTGCAAAAAGATAAAGGATGCAACCTGCTTTAATTGTAACGAAAAGGGGCACATAAAGAGTAATTGCCCGAAGTATGCCAAGAAGGCGGAAGAGACGAAGAAGTCGAATGCGAGAGTTTTTCGCTTGGATGCAAAGGAAGCGGTTAAGGACGACAATGTGCTTACAGTTACTTTTCTCGTAAATAATATATTTGCAAGAGTACTGTTCGATTCTGGCGCTGATAAATCCTTTGTAGACCAGAAATTTTGCCAACTACTAAATATGCCAATCAAAACCCTTGACGTGAAATACGAAGTAGAGTTAGCAGACGGCACGATAGAAACCGTCTCTACTGTTCTAGAAGGATGTGAAATGTCCATTAGGAACCATTCTTTTCCTTTATCTCTACTTCCTTTCAAACTTGCGGGTTTTGACATCGTGCTAGGCATGGACTGGTTATCCCGTAATCAGGCCCAAATCATTTGCGGCAAAAGGCAGATAGTTTTAAAGACTCCGAGTGGTGAATCTCTTACCATTCGAGGGGATACGCATTACGGACTGCCCGAAGACGTATCTATGCTGAAAGCTTCAAGATGTTTGAACAGAGGCTGTGTAATTTACATGGCTCAAGTGATAATAGAAGAACCAAAGCCGAAGATCGAGGATCTTCCTGTCATTTCTGAATACCCCGAGGTTTTTCCTGAAGAACTACCTGGTTTGCCCCCAGATAGACAAGTGGAGTTCAGAATTGACATCATTCCTGGAGTAGCTCCGATAGCAAGAGCACCTTACAGATTAGCTCCGACGGAAATGAAAGAACTAAGGACCCAGTTGGATGAACTGCTGGCAAAGGGTTTTATAAGACCTAGTTCATCTCCCTGGGGAGCTCCTGTCCTATTTGTAAAGAAGAAGGACGGATCGATGCGGTTGTGCATCGACTATAGAGAACTGAATAAAGTTACCATAAAGAATAGGTATCCTTTACCAAGGATCGATGATCTATTCGATCAACTGCAAGGAGCAAGCTACTTCTCCAAGATCGACTTAAGGTCGGGTTATCATCAACTAAGGGTCAGAGATGAAGATATACACAAGACTGCATTTAGGACTCGCTATGGTCATTACGAGTTCCTAGTGATGCCTTTTGGGCTCACAAATGCACCGGCGGCGTTCATGGATCTCATGAACCGCGTTTGCAAGCCGTACTTGGACAAATTCGTCATAGTCTTCATCGACGATATCCTTATATATTCCAAGAACCAAGCAGACCACGAGAAGCACCTCCGTTGCATTCTCGAATTACTACAGCGTGAGAAACTCTACGCCAAATTCTCGAAATGTGAATTCTGGCTACGAGAATTTCAGTTTTTGGGACACGTTGTGAGTGAGCGTGGTATCCAAGTGGACCCCGCTAAGGTAGAGGCAGTCATGAACTGGCAAGAGCCAAAGACGCCTACCGAGATTCGTAGTTTCCTGGGATTAGCAGGATACTACCGGAGATTTATTGAAAATTTTTTGAGGATTGCTGCGCCCTTGACTTCCTTGACCAAGAAGAAAGAAAAGTACATTTGGGGCCCAAAACAGCAAGAGTCCTTTGAAATACTGAAGCAGAAGCTAAGCAACGCACCTGTGTTGACCTTACCTGAGGGTACAGATGAATTCGTAGTTTACTGCGATGCATCACACACAGGCATGGGGTGTGTGCTTATGCAGAAGGGCAAGGTGATTGCCTATGCTTCAAGGCAATTAAAGGTGCATGAAAAGAATTACACCACCCATGATTTGGAGTTGGGTGCCGTTGTATTTGCACTTAAGTTGTGGAGGCACTACCTTTATGGTATTAAATTTGTGATTTATTCTGATCACAAAAGCCTCCAGCACCTGTTCAACCAGAAAGAGTTGAACATGAGACAGCGCCGTTGGATGGAAACCCTGAATGATTATGACTGTGAAATCAGGTACCATCCCGGCAAGGCGAATGTAGTCGCCGATGCCTTGAGCAGGAAAGAAAGGGTAAAACCCATTCGAATCAATGCCAAGAGCATTGAGGTTAAGAATAATTTGATGGAAAGGATATTAGCTGCGCAGCATGAGGCTGTGTTGGAAGCTAATTATCCTAATGAAAAGCTGGGAGTAACTGAAGAGCAGTTGACTCTTAGCAAGGATGGAATTCTTAGACTGAACGGACGTATATGGGTTCCGATATATGGAGGACTACGAGATGTTGTTCTCCAGGAAGCCCATAGTTCCAAATACTCAGTCCATCCTGGTGCTGACAAAATGTACCAAGACTTAAAGGCAAATTATTGGTGGATAGGCTTGAAAAAGTCTGTAGCCGCCCATGTAGCAAAGTGCTTGACTTGTGCTCAAGTCAAAGCCGAGCACCAAAAGCCGTCTGGCTTGCTACAACAGCCTGAACTTCCCGAGTGGAAGTGGGAATGCGTAACTATGGACTTCATTACCAAGTTACCCAAGACCAGGAAAGGAAACGATACAATATGGGTCATAGTCGATAGGCTGACTAAATCAGCTCATTTTCTACCCATCAAGGAGACGTATAGCTCCGATATGTTAGCCCAACTTTATGTTGATAAGATTGTAGCCTTACACGGCATACCTGTGTCTATTATCTCCGACAGGGATACTAGATACACATCTCACTTCTGGAAGAGTTTCCAGCAATCTTTGGGCACGCGCTTAAACTTTAGTACGGCTTACCATCCACAGACGGACGGTCAAAGTGAGCGTACTATCCAAACGCTAGAAGACATGCTTCGTGCATGTGCGATCGATTTAGGTGGTAACTGGGATAAAAACCTACCCCTGATCGAATTCTCCTACAATAATAGCTACCACACCAGCATAAAGGTTGCGCCTTTTGAGGCATTATATGGTAGGAAATGCAGATCGCCTGTTTGTTGGGCGGAAGTAGGAGAGGTCCAATTATCGGGACCAGAGATTGTTTTCCAGACAACGGACAAGATTGTCCAGATCCGGGAACGTCTCAAGGCTGCCCGCGATAGGCAGAAGAGCTACGCTGATCCAAAGCGTAAGGATTTTCACTTCGAAGTGGGTGAAAAGGTATTACTTAAGGTGTCACCCTGGAAGGGGGTGATGCGTTTCGGCAAGAAGGGCAAGCTGAGTCCAAGATACATAGGGCCTTTTGAGGTCACTGAACGAGTCGGATCAGTTGCCTATAAACTAAACTTGCCTGAAGAGCTCAATGGAATTCACAATGTGTTCCACATCTGCAATCTCAAAAAGTGCTTCGCCGACGAGTCGTTGGTGATTCCACACACAGATGTGCATATAGATGAGAGCTTAAAGTTCATAGAAAAACCTTTGTCGATTGAAGATCGACAGGTGAAGAAGCTTCGCAGAAAGCACGTACCGATTGTAAAAGTCAAATAGGATGCTCGTAGAGGTCCTGAATATACGTGGGAAGTCGAAGCTACAATGAAAGAAAAATACCCCTATTTATTTGAGTAAATCTCGGGTCGAGATTTATTTTAAGGGGGTGAGGATGTAACACCTCGAATTTTTGTGTCCAATGATGTGTTAACACGTGTCATTTGTTTACACGTGGCATCTATAATAAATAAAGGACTAATTTTGACAAACCTTGAAAGTATATAAATTCGAGGGTTATAAATGTCAACAAGGGTAAATATACTGTATAGTATCCCTAAATAATGCTTAAACCTTCAAACGAATAAATTATAGATCGTACAAAAACAAAACGCGGAAGAAAGTGAGAGATTACAAACTACAGGGGTTAACTGTGTCAACATGTTTAATAATACCTCTGAGTGACCCTTTAACGTTCCAAAGACTTTGTAACGGTATTATACCCTCACTAAAATAATATATATGAATTTCGCGAAGTTTCGATATGAAACGAGAAAGTTACGATCGAATTCGTAGAAGAAGGGTTAAAAGCGTCAACAGTGAAAGTTAAGGCTTTCCAATATAATTAATAAATAAACCGGGGACTTAATAATGCGGGTAAATAACACGAGGCCCCTATCGGTAAATAACCGAGGGCCAAACCGCAAAGTTACCCCTTCAAAACCGAAAGGTCAGGTAAATCATTACGAAAGATTTCGTTATTAATTACCGGATTCTGATAATCATGACAAAAGATTTTAAAAATCTGAAAAACAGACTTCTCGCGACCCGCGTGAAGGTTAGGCTTAAGTGTAAGCGGGCCGCGAGCCTCCTAAATAACACGCCTGATATTTGAACTTTAGGCGACCCGCGTTAAAGTGCATGGGAACTCCCATGCGGGTCGCGTAAAGTGCCCAGATGCAGAATTGTTGTAACTACTTGGCCTTTGGACCATTTGAACGATCAAACCTCAATCAATGAGGCATGGGCACCCTACAATTGACCCATAACACTCTAGGCCACCTGCCCATCATCCATGGTCACTTATAGACCAATGTGTAATGATCTTGGAGCTTGGTTTGCACTATAAATAGCAATGTTGTAGTTACAACATTCACACAACTTAAAACACAACTACTGATCATTCTAAGAAGCTCCAAGCATCTTTCTCTGCTCCATAAGCAAGAACACAACTTCTGTAAGTGATCTAACCCTTTGTGGTTTCACATTTCCTTAGTAAATAGCTAAAAACCGAACCGTCGTAAATACGGTTTGACATTTAAATAACTCAGTAATGGTTCAGTCTTATGACGAATCAAAAGTGGTTATGAGTTGGTATTTACGTGGGTAATAAACCTCTAAAATGGTTCCCCCTGATCACCACTCTAACTATGTCAAATGTCGAGTCAAACGTGCGGTTAAAAAGTCAACAGAAAGCTATTTTAGCGATTTATGCATAATCTGTAATGTATATGTTATGGAACCTGTTTTGACAATCATAAAACATGATAATAAGTATATAAACCTGTTTGTGCTCGTTTGAATCGATCATTTACGATATTGAACCGGTTCGGAGCCGAAAGTCGCAAAAGTTTGACTTTTGCTTTGACTTCAGTTCTGACCCGTTTTAGTGAGGTATAAATATACCTTAGGACTCTCTTAGGACCAGGTCACACGTTGGTATACGCCTCTGTGGTCGGTTCATGAGTTATCCGAGTCTTTTACGTATTTCCGTCATTCGCCTAAAAGTTGACCGTAACGGCCTTTTAAAATTAAAACGAGTATTTCGGACACGTGAACGGACCAAAACCTTGCTTGTTAAATTATAAGCATGTCCTTAAAGTTTCACGTCAATCCGAGGCCTAGAATGAGAGTTATGCTAAAAGGCGCACTTTTAAGAAAGTTTTGTAATTAACGGCGCAATTAGCATAACGCCCATCTAACCCAAGTTTTCGTCACCAAAACTTTTACCCACTGTGGTAAAATAATATTTTGGGAATTTTAAAGATTTTTAATAATTTTTACCTTGCTCATAACCTGCGGTTATGGCTACGGTTCGGTAAATACCGAATATGCCCTTTTTGCCAAAACGGGAGTTCTACAAGGTCTTTTGACCCGATTCCAGTTGCTACTGGTTTTAAATAATAAATAAAGTATTTTAAGCTTTATAAGCTGTTCGGGAAACTCAGATTTCCTGTAGAACTCGAAAAGCCCTTTTAAAGTCTTTAAAATGACCGAAAAGCCCCTACGGGGCATAATATTAACTTAAACTCGTTACGGGCATTACGGAAGGTATCCTACTGATACCAAAATACTTTTAAGGCATATTGACTTAGGAAATAAGCGTAGGACACTTATGGTTAACCGTTTCGCCTATTTGCGCACACGGTACGGCCCATGGAACTAGTTTTCGTGCAATAGCCGATATGGGTCAAATTATATTATTTGAACCCCAAAATCCAGAGTATGAACTATAAACCCATATAAAACAAGTCACTGAACTTGTTGGGTCCAAATCATACTCCATTCTCGGTTTTCGCCTTTTCGTGCGAATTAACCATATCTATATATCGGAATCAACCGGTTTAAGCTACGGCTAATACAAGGACCGTTAGGATTCTAAGAGGTTAATTAAAACCTTCGTTCCAGATTAGGAGCCCCAGTAAAAGCTATCGGTGACTTGATCTAAATTAAGGATTTATACTTGCAAAGGTAAATACTTTAACTTATTTCCCCTATATGGGCTTGGGTTACGGTATATTAATACCGCTTGATTGAGCATTGTATAATTCCATCGCTTAGGTGGTTAATTGATTAAATATGATCGGCTCATTTAAACAGTTTTGTTGCTTATAAGCCTTTGGGGGGTTTAATGACCGTTGTCCCGGATATCCTTGGCATCATTTTACGAAATGGCCACGACCATCGACATCCCGGTGTAGGCGTACACCCGGTATAAAGTGTCGACATTAAAAATTAAAAGACGTAGCCGTTGGTTTTTATACTACGGTTTTACGCAAACGTGGTGTGTCTATAAATCTTTAACCCGGCACGACCCGGGCTACTGAACGCATAAAAGAACATGTAAAACGTTCACAAGATCATTATGAATTTTCCCAAGTTATAAAAGAGTTTGTGCCTTGTGCATTCAAATCAATTTTAATAAACATTTTCAAATGTGTCAGTTGAATGTATTTACCAGTGTAAACTGACGTATTTTCCCCAAAAAGATTAAGTGCAGGTACCTAAACGTAATTGGCTGGTATTAGCTCCCTAGCGTCGGGATAAGCCTCGCAAGCTTGATTGCAGTATCTGATGGAACAATACTTTATATTTATTTACGATCCACTGTGGATATATCCAACCCCTGTAATACATTTTGATATTACAATCAGAGGTTGAAATTTATATATTTATCTTATGCTTCCGCTGTGCATTATATAATTGTGTGGTTTGACTATATTGTTGCCAACATCGTCACGGTAATCCCCCACCGGGCCCACCGGTGAGACACGTGGAAATCGGGGTGTGACAAGAACGGAGGGAGATGGCAGCAATCAATGAAGCCAAATACAAATCAAAGCTTGAAAAGTATTACAACTCCCGAGTCCGGATCTGCACCTTCAACCCAGGTGATTATGTCTTAAGGGACAATGAAGCGTCCAACGCAGAAAAACCGGGAAAACTGGCTCCCAAATGGGAAGGCCCGTACATCATTGATGAGGTCCTCGGCAAGGGGGCATACAAGCTACGCACCATGAACGACAAAGAGGTTCCACGAACCTGGAATGCCCAACAGTTACGAAAATGCTACATATAATGCAAACATGTAATCGTATAGGGCGAATCGCCGACACATTTACCTAATACAAGAAGTGTTTGGCTACCTTTATTTCATGCAAATTTTTTGTCACAACTGCATTTATTACTCCAGGCGTACACGAAAACATCAATGGCTCGACCATAGGAAACGTTGTAGACCTCCAAGGCTCGTCACAACCAAGTGAACAGCCGGGTCAGAAACACAACCAAAGCCGACAAAACGCCAAAAAACATAACTTCGTGCCCACATAAACACGAAAATATCGATAGCAAGGTAACTAAACATTGTAATGCTCCCAAGGCTGTGATCCCAGCTGAGCTCACACAATAACCTGCAACTCGATCACTTCGTATGTCACATACAAGCGCGCATACTTAAACGACAGAATAAAAACGTTGTAGTAACACAACATCACCTGTCAGCGCCATCATTCATTCGTGACACCTAATCAAAGTAATTAAACATGCACATATTATGACGATTTCAAAATTTGCATAACCAAAAAACAAAGCGGTAAAATATTTGTCAAATACATAACACGACAGGTAAGAAATTTCAAATTGTCTCAAAAGCAACCATTACAAGCCCACTCAGGGCTATACACGGCACACAGGCCGGAAACTTCCAATCAAGAATGGCTAGAACCAGCACCTCCTGCACCACCATCGCCATCATCTCCCAAAGCTTTCTTTAACAAAGCCACTCCATTAGCTTTGTGAGCCAACTTGCCAGCAGCACGTACAACGGCAAAATCAAGCATCGAGAACTCTTTCCGTTTCTCCGCATAAGCACCATCACAATCCTCCTTGTACAACTCAAAGTTGTAATCCTTCTCATTGTTGGAAGCTGCAAATCTACCTTCCGCATAACCAAACTTGCGCCCACTGTTATAACCTGCCCTACCCAATTGAAACATGTAGCGGGCAAGTTCAGATGAATGCATGATGCGATCAGCAAGCTACACAAAAAACAAAAGCGAGTAAGGTCGCAGAAAGGAACACACAAAAGCAAAAATAAAAAGGAAGAAGACAACGGGGCAAGCAAAGAACATTACCAATGGAACACCACGGGATAGCAACCACCTACTATCAGCTGAGGCTTCCTCAGCAAGCAGCTCAGACGCACGACACTCAGCCGTCTTCTCATCAAGAAGGCGCTGAGCAGCCTCACATTCCGAAGCCTTCTCCTGCACAAGAAGCTCCAGCTTGTCGATCCGTGCAACATACTCCTTTTCTTTCTTCTCCGCAGCAAGCCGCGCCTGATGCGCCTCATCCGCAAGGGTCGTCTTCTCACCAGACAGCCGCACAATAGCTTCACGCTGCGACTGCATTTCAGAGTTCGTACGAGCACATGCAGATTCCCAATCTTTCTGTTTTTGCTCGTTCAACTGCTTCTGCTCTTCGAGTTTCCACTCCGCCTCAGCAACCCGCCATTGCAAACCTTTTTTCTCTGCATTAAATTTCTCTCTCTCTTCAGAAAATGACTTCTTAGCCTCTTCAAACTCCAGAGTTTCTTCCCCCATAGATCGCCATTCGCGAAGAATCTCCTGAGAAGTGGCAAAAAAGTTAACCCCAGCTCTTACATGATCATCTATAAGGGCAAAGCGGTTGCGGTTTTTCTGAAACATTCTCTCTGCAGGCGGAAGAGACAAGGAGAAAAACTCATGACAATTCTTTAAATCTTCCATACGAGAACCCTGAGTAAGGCTCCAGCGGGGAACGTGAGGCATATCATCACAAGCTGGATTGCCCCATGAATCATCAGGAACACGTTCAAAGTGCGAGTCCCGCACAGTGCCAGAGGTAGCCCCACCCCCACCAGGAGGACGTTTTGTGTAAATGGTTTGTTGCGGAGTAGTCTCACTAGACTCCATCTCCACTTCAACACCTTTACCCTTATCGCCTCCAGCAACATCACCTCCGGCACCGTCGCCTCCAGCAGCATCGCCTCCAACATCACCTCCAGCAGCATCACCTCCCTCAAATATACCTTCAACAAACCCTTCACCACCCTCCACATTCGCACCAACACTGTCACGTGGAGGGGTCAAGCCAACAGTCCTCGAGGGAGGAGAAGTAGGTGGAGTAATCTGAGAAATATCCACCGGCCGAGGTTTCTTGCTTGTCTTGAACACTGCAATACGACAACAATTAACGAAAAGACCCAAAGAAAAGATACCAGAAACATACAATGAAAATAAGTTACCAGGGCGGGGAGCAGAGGCAGCCCATATCTCCTCCAACAAGTTCCCTCGACCCCCACTAAACACACCCAAATCAACTTCAGATGCAGAAGGTGCTGGGGGGCATCCTTTTGAAGCTTAGCTCTCTTGGCCGCAAGAAGGGCAGCAGCTTGCTCATCAAGATGACGCTTATGATCATCAAGAGCCTTCTTCTTCATATGCTCAGTCAAAGTGGCTTTATCGTCAGGATCCGACCCCTGACGCACCTCCCCAGGGCCTAGGCCAGACAATGTATCAGACACTACCACATAATCTAGATATGGAAGAGTAGAAGGTGGCTTACGAGAAGATCCAGCAGCTCCGCTTTCCTTCTTCTCTTCCCTCCTTCCAGATCTATCAGTCCGTGCCTTCTTTCTCGTCTCCAACTGGGCAGACGGATCAACAGATGCCTCCGCATCATCGTCATCCTCAACAAATTCATGTACCGGCTCAGCAACACCACCAGGCTCGGTACCTGCACGCGCGGAATGAGATATTAGATCTTCAACATCCCGGTCAGAACTTCCACTAGAAAGGATGATGACTTCCTCTCGACCAGAGTCGACAAAGTCATCCCAATCATCCTCACCAAGAACTTCATTCGCGTATCTGCTCAAACTAGCATCGGTAGGATGCAGAAAACGGTCCCGTATCTGGTCCAACCACGTTGGGTTCCCGTCAGCCTGGATGGCCTCAACCATAGCACCCGCCGCCTTAGGGTCCAAAGCGTTCAACAAACTATAACCAACTGCAACATGACAACAAAATTAAGGATACATGATAAAAATAAAGGAAGATAACCAAACGGCAGGATAGGAGAGAATCATACATTTGCCCTTATGGCTGTACACAGGTTGACCCACCGGATGCTTGGGCACCCACAACATACTCATTCCAGCACCAACTAAGGCCATTTCATCCAACTGAGAAATAGCAGTCGCCTTAGCGGTTATCTTCCCATACCATTCTTGATCAACATAATCTGGCAGCACATCCACTTTAGGGACCCCTTGACCCACCTGCCTATATGACATATCCGTCGGAATCACACCGCGGCGGATGTAAAAAAACTTTTGTTTCCAATCATGAATGCCCTTTATCGGCACCGAACACACCTGAGTAACCCCCATCCTAGCTTGAAAAGAGTAAAACCCGCTGGCATACGAAACGCTGTAGAAAGCGTTGAACATCTCAAACGTAGGCTCAACGCGGTAAGACCTACAGACAAATTCGAAATGGGTAATCCGGGGGAGCCCAATCGCATTTATCTGAGAAATATAGAGCCCATAACCCCTCAAAACAGCAGCAGTGAACTTCGTAATCGGCAACCTAAAATTGCCTTCCCGGAAAAAAGCAGCGTACAACGTGATAAAACCCGGAGGCGCATCCAATGCAGTAGATCCAGAAGGAGGGTATCGAGCCCCCCACTCAGGACGAAAGTTATGCCCCCTAATGAGATTATGAAACTCTTCCTCCTTCCAGTTGATGACAGCTTGATCTGGACCAGGAGGAGCCTTACCCCTTTGTTTCCTCTTCTTCTGAGTCGGATTCTTCTCCGCCATAACAAACGTCAAGAAGAAAACGCTTTGAATTCAAGAAAATGTGAAAGATGGGAAAAACACAAAAAGAGGATAGAGAGAAAATTGCACTTAGAACTCAAAAATGAAAGAAGAAAGGAGTAACCGTCCCCTATTTATACCCATCGCATTTAATGCGATGGATAGTGGACCGTCAGGAAACAGGAAAAGCACCCAATAAATAACCGACACGTCACAGGAGAGAGAAGACGTCGGCTCGTTTTTCGGGAAGCGTGGGCGACAGGGTCTGCTGATGTGACAGAAAGTCACTGCAAAAGCAACTGTTCACCTCCGAAAAGACAGGGACGTCAGACGGTCACACCAAACACTTCCCCATAACCACCAAACTTCCAACAGAAGGAAACACAAGAGAGCCAAAACCCATGCGGCATGCGTCCATTTGGCTCACTTTTTCAAGAGAGCCAAAACCCATGCGGCATGCGTCCATTTGGCTCACTTTTTTCAAAGCGCCAAAACCCATGCGGCATGCGTCCATTTGGCTCACTTTTTTCAAAGGGCCAAAACCCATGCGGCATGCGTCCATTTGGCTCACTTTTTTCAAAGGGCCAAAACCCATGCGGCATGCGTCCATTTGGCTCACTTTTTTCCAAAGGGCCAAAACCCATGCGGCATGCGTCCATTTGGCTCACTTTTTTCCAAAAGGTCAAAACCCATGCGGCATGCGTCCATTTGGCTCACTTTTTCAAAGGGCCAATAACCATGCGGCATGCGTCCACTTGGCTCACTTTATATTCACCAACTTCAACGCGATGCATAGAAATCACAACTCTCATAAGTCCAGAATCCCTCCTAGACGATCAACTCAACTAGAAGGCACACTGGACTGGGAGGACTTGAAGAGGTATGGTCCCAATCCCCTGCCTACATGGCAGGGACCACACCACTTTTTTGCACACAAGGCATCCACGTCACCAGAACTTTCTAGAAGCATCCAGAAGACGTCTAGGCGGTTCACAGCTGGCATCAAAGATGCTTTGCCCAACATAAAGGACAAACGTGTCACCATTGACAGAAGGCCACATAGGCCTGCGACAATCCAGGGAGCAGGGCTGACATGACCAGTACGAGGTACCCAGCACAGCCGAATACAAGGACGCCACGTGTATCACTACACCCTCCGCAACAGAGCAGACCAAGAGGATATTCCTCTTGGTCGGACAGCTGGCGCGCACCCACAGCTGGCACAGCTGCTTCCTCCTTCTTCACCCTCCGGCTATAAATAGGACCCTTCATCATTCAGGTTCAGGATCTTGGCTCTCTTTACTCACTCTACACACACACTGTTTTATTCCTCTCAGAGCAGTACTTATTCTCACGCCGGAGCCTGGTTAAGAGGGAAAACCCCCTTCCCCCCTCTTAACGAGACTAACGGTGTTTACTGTTTTGCAGATCTCAAGCCACCGATACGAGCAAGAGAAGAGGTTGAACCCATAAGTGAAACGACCCTCTTGGTTATCCTTGTGTTAACCCTTGTTTCAACATTGGCGCCATCCGCTTTTTTGCAAGACCACTCTCACCTCTTTTTCTCTTCTAAAAAACACTCGTGAAAATGGCAGACCAGAATCATTCACACCCATCTGACGGAGAAGTCTCTTCCTTCGAACTCGTTTCGGACACGGCACACGTCCAACGAGGTCAAAGGAACGAGACCATCCAAGAAGGTCAGCTGAACAACGAGTTTCCATCCATTTTTGGAAGTGCGTCCAGGGCTGTTAGCCAAACCACAACTGGACCCATCTTCCAAACACCAGCAAGAATCATCACTCAAACCACAAATGGAGCTGCTCTCCAATCTCCAACGGGGATATTACACCAAACACCTCCGCCGATGCAGACTGTAAGCCATGGACCAGGCCCTTCTGTTCCATCGGAACAAGCACAACTCAACTACTCTGCACTCTTAGGGCTACCCGAGGGAAAAACTCTGGCTTCCTGGTATGCCGAACAAATGGCGTCCATAAACCTCGTTTATACGCAGCTCAGCGCACAACAAGCCTTGCTCCAAGCACAAGCTGTGCCGCTACCTTTTTTTGAATAGCAAAACTAAGTCTTTTAAAAACTACGTCCATAGATCTCGGGGTCATAACATTACTATGCATGACCCTTTGAACTCGACTAAGTTGGTCCACAGCCTCAGGCGCCAGAAAACCAAAAGTATCAAAAGCAAATGGCATAAACACGTGTTGGTTCAAGGCACGCTTTCTCGTATTTAGCCACTTTACCCGAAGCAGGCTGACCCACCATATTTGGTCACTTAATTGCTCTAAAATTTCACGTCTAAAGTTTATACACATTATTAGTTTATATATAAATCAAGTATATAACTTTAATGCTAATAGATACAAACAAAAACAAGATAACCGATGATCAGGTTTATTTGAAAAGCAAAGTTGATTACACTCCTATCATGGTTCCCAAAAGTAGGTGAATTTTTATTGTATTTGATTTTCAAAAAGTGACCTTTTATAGCCTTTTTCACCGTATTGGTGTTTGTTTTAACTTTTCACCATATATATTGGTGTTTGTTAAAACTTTAAAGGTATGATATGTTATTTTAATGTTAATTTATTGCCATAATGTTTCAGCAATGGTCATTACTTGGTTGCTAAAATATTCTATATATGTGTGGGTCATTGGGGGTAAAAGTAAAAATGCACTAATTTTAACGTTATCTTACTAATTTCGTGAAAATAACGTTAAAAGCTGAGGACAGTTAATCAATGCATCCTGTGGTGGAGTTGATAGCTGAAAGACAAAAGGGTACATGCACCAATCCGGTCTTTGTCCCGATTGCTGAGTGTTATGTGCCTTATATCAAGGCTTGATGCAAAACTACCATTGTGCCGGGGGTCTCACTAGAAGCAGTCTCTCTATTCCTACGGGTTAGAGGTAAGACTATCTACATCTTACCCTCCGTAGACCATACCTTTGCTTTGCTATTGGTGGGATTTACTGAGTATGATGATGATGATTTTCACGTAAAATGTTACCATCATATGAGGAAAATGACTCGATAAACATTAAAATGTAACTTCTTTTAATGTAAAAAGTTTATAATATATTAACTTCAGAAAGTAAAATGATATTAGACATCTAACTAACATGATGTTGAGTCCTTCATCGACATAAAAATAACACGTTGAATATAGTTTTCAAAGGCTATATTACTTTTGGCATTTAAAGTTTATTGGATGTAAAATATAAAAGAACCCTACTTGCACATGTCATTAAAGACCTATGACATATTTGTGGAACAATTTCGAATGATTTGTCTCCAAGATTTGACAGCTCTCATTCACTCCCATGTTCTACCACCTCACCTCAAAGCAGTTCCATTTAATAGGTTAAATGTGACTTTTCATCTTAAACATATATACGAACACTTCAAGATGAGTAACATTTTTTTGGGTTATTTAGGGTATACACCTCGTTGTAAATTTTCAGTTATACCGTGAATGGATTTAGAAATATCGTTATAATGGGTTAGATACACCAATATAAGTGTGTAATTCACTTAACCATCAGACTTAGTTTTGTACGTAGTTATATGATTGTAATCAACGCATTAACATATTTAAAAAATAAAACATCACTATGGATTTAGAAATATCGTTGTAATGGGTTAGACATACCAATATAAGTGTGTAATTCATTTATCCGTCAGACTTAGTGTTGTACATAGTTTAGATACATCATTATATGATTGTATCAACGTATTAACATTTTTTTTAAATAAAACATCACTTTTAGTTTAGAAATAATATTAAAAAATATCATACTTAAACAAAACAAAACAAAATAATAAAATTACACTGTGGTACAGCTTAAATAAATTAACGAATTAAATAAAATTTGCTTATGTTCAAAGAATTTGATGAATTTAGATCAACTATGGAGAAAGATAATAAAAAGTTTACTTTATCGTATAGCTTTAATAAAATAACGAATTACATAAAATTTGCTTATGCTCAAAGAATTTGATGAATTTAGATCAACTATTGAGATTGGTTCCACTTTTATGCTTTTGATCATTTTCAACTTTCTATTACTGGGACGGGGCACCAAAGGTACTTACTTTAGCTCTAACCAATTAACATTCTTCATGTTAAATTTTATACAAAATACTCGTTAGCTGGTAAGTAGAGGGAGCACCCTACCCATGCCATAAACAAATAAATCGAATACCCCAACAATCACAAGTCACCACCAAATCTGCAAATTAACCCCACCTTGAACAAACACATTCTCTCACGCGGGTATCCCTCCTGGCTTCACCTACCCGCTTCCTCTACCCTAGGGGTGGCGGGCGTGTTCTATCGTGGGTAAATACCCTAGATTCCTTTTACCCGCTAGTGCCATGTCCCCCCTTAGTTATTTTATTGTCAAAATTTCAGGCATAACTATTGAAGAAAGAGTTTTATTGATGGTCTAAAAACACTTACTAGAGTTCAGATAAACAAAGCACTTTGTATTTAATCTCCAACCTATGCGCACACATATGTCACCTATTGTGAAAAAAGCTTTTTGTTTAAGTCTCGGTCTATATTGTTATCAAACTGCTACTGAAAGAACTGCAAAATAATTAGAAACAGAAATAAAGAAACAGTTAACGAGTGAACTGGGCTTGTGTTTAACACAATTCCCTTAAACAGATTCGTCGTCTGTCCTCAGGGTACGCCGGTTTGAAGCAGCACCGCGCACTGCCGGACTTGAGCACTTGCCTGAAAAGAAACCGGAATGTTGCAGAGACTGAGAGAGAAGAAAAAGAAGTTGTGTTTTCGGTGTGTCTCAACTGATCAGCCTAGCCTTCATTTTATAGTGCTAGAATCATAACCGAAACCGAAATCCTGCTCTTGATTGCAGCGAATTAAAGACCAAATAATGGTCATTAGTATATCGGTTACGAAACTGATAATCATGATCAAAACTGTTAGTATTTAAAACCGAAATAATGATCATTATTTATTTCAGTTTCAAAAACAAAACAGAACACTAGTCAAGAGTCTCTAGTGCAAAAACCGCTCCACGCGGACCCGGGTTTTCGGAACTGCATTCGTGTCCGCAGGACGTGCGGGCACACGCGAGTTCAATTGATTCCGGTTCCATTTTTTTGCACCCCCCTGCGCACGCGCGGGTAGGACTTGTGGTAAAACATGTCATAAGACTACATTTGCTTGGTCAAGCTTTTCCCTTATAAATAGCCTTTTCTTTTGTTCCCACACCAATGTGGGACAAGGTGGTTTTACCATTGAGACTTTCCATTCACACCAAACTTCCAACAATCCCCCACATGAATGGAGGTCAATTTCAGAAACAACATTATTCTAATTTGATTTCAGCAGTTGAGTTTTGCATACGATAGGTAGGTGTTACCCTTTGAACCTTCGCTCATGAAATGCACTTAGCCCACTAGCTCTGAGTAGAACTTGATGTCTTTGAACTCGTCTGCCGTTTATGTAGACAACAATGCACTTCACACAAGACTCTCCCTGACAAAGCCAAGTCCTCATAGTTATGTTCGTTATGGTCATGAACATGAGCCTGGTTCTGCGAGAGCCATTTGGTATTGTGCCCCAACAACACCCTTCGAAGCGACCCCACTTCTCTCTCACATAGGTGATTCACTATGTATGGTTACCTTAGACGAATCATTAAAAGCCATAGGCTTAGCCTCACACTTGTCACTTTTAGGAATGGACTAGGAAGTTTACTAAGCTTTGCAATAAACTCCCTTGTATATATACGTAGGGTTCTCCCCCACAGTGACCTTACTAATTCATACAATTAGGTTTTCCTATTGAACTCAGCTCTTGGGATCTCTAGTCTACTCAGTTAGGTTTCCATTATATGAACTTATATTTTCAAGGGCTTCAGTCCCATTCCCATGGACGACTTCTGTACTAACTCTCTACTTAGGCCTTTTGTTAACGGATCCGCAATATTATCCTTTGACCTCACGTAGTCAACAGTGATAATTCTTGTAGAGATTAGTTGTCGTATCGTATTATGTCTACATCTGATATGTCTGTTCCTACCATTATACATTGTGCTACGAGCTCTGCCATGTGCCGATTGGCTATCACAATGTATACAAATGGCCGATGCCGGCTTAGGCCATCTTGGTATATCCTCAACAAATTGACGTAGCCATTATGCCTCTTCACCTGATTTATCTAAAGCGATGAACTCTGATTCCATCGTGGATCTAGCGATAACCGTTTGTTTTGACGATTTCCACGATATAGCAGCACCTCCAAGTGTGAATATATACCCACTTGTTGCTCTGGAATCATTCGTGTCAGATGTCCAATTTGCATCGCAGTGTCCTTCTATAACTGCTGGATATCTGTTGTAATGCAACCCGTATTCCCGAGTGTATCTTAAGTAGCGAAGCAACCGAGTGATACAGTTCCAATGCATTGAACTTGGGTTGCTCGTGTACCTACTTAGCTTGCTCACAGCATATGCTATGGTTGGTCTGGTACAACTCATAAGATACATCAAGCTACCAATAATTCTTGAGTATTCCAACTGGTTTACAGGTTCACCTCTATTCTTGGCTAGATGTTGACTTGTGTCAAGTGGAGTTCTAGCTTCATTAGAGTCATTTGCATTGAACTTCTCAAGAATTTTGTCCACATAGTGGGATTGACTTAAAACAAGTCCACTTTGGGTTCGCGTGATTTTGACCCCCAAAATCACATCCGCAAGACCCATGTCTTTCATGTCAAATCTTGCTTTTAGCATGTTCTTTGTAGATTTTATGATTTTGTCATCACTTCCAGCAATGAGCATATCATCTACATATAGACACAAAATGACATATCCATCAGATGTGTCCTTCACATACACACACTTGTCACATTCATTGATCTTGAACCCAGCATCAAGCATGACATGATCAAACTTTTGGTGCCATTGTTTTGGAGCTTGTTTCAATCCATACAAGGATTTTACAAGTTTACACACTTTCTTTTCTTGCCCAATAGTTGTAAAGCCTTCGGGTTGCTCCATGTAGATTTCTTCTTCTAGATTTCCATTCAAGAAAGCTGTTTTCACATCCATTTGGTGAACTTCCAAATC
This sequence comes from Helianthus annuus, assembly GCF_002127325.2. Classification (NCBI taxonomy): domain Eukaryota; kingdom Viridiplantae; phylum Streptophyta; class Magnoliopsida; order Asterales; family Asteraceae; genus Helianthus; species Helianthus annuus. Next base: position 5,871,795 of record NC_035435.2, on the reverse strand, counting down.
TCTAATGGCGGCAATTGCAAGCACCATCCTGATGGATGTTATTCGCGTAACTGGCGAATATGTATCAAAGTAATCTAAACCTTCTCGTTGTTTATATCCTTTGATCACCAACCTTGCTTTGTACTTATCGATGGTCCCATCTGGTTTCATCTTCTTCTTGAAGATCCATCGATATCCTAGTGGTTTACATCCTTAAGGAAGATCCACTAGTTCCCAAGTATGGTTTTGTAAGATAGAGTCTATCTCACTTTTGATTGCCTCTCTCCACTGAGGTCCTTCTGAGGAATGCACCGCTTGTTGGTACGTTTGAGGTTCATCTTCTACCATATAGGTAAGAAACTCAGGGCCAAAGGATTTTTTAGTCCTTTGCCGTTTACTTTTCCTAATTTCAACTTCCTCAGTATTAGATTGTTCTCGAGGTTCATCGTTTTCAACTTCACCCTCGGGAACAATTTTCTCAACCGGTCTAGAAGAACTCGGTTCACTTTTATCTAAGCATGGGAACATATGTTCAAACCATGATGCATCCTTAGATTCCATTATGGTGCCTTTGCATATTCCAGGATTCTTAGAATCATGCACAAGAAAACGATAAGGACCATAAGGACGGGTGTATCCTATAAATACACAATCCACCGTTTTGGGTCCTATTAGTAGGCGCTTAGGTGGTGTGACCACCACCTTAGCTAAACACCCCCACACTTTCAAGGATTTATATGGTGGTTTCTTTCCGGTCCGTAATTCGTAAGGTGTTACATCCTTTTTCTTATTGGGTATCATGTTCAACACACAATTTGCCGATAAGATTGCTTCCCCCCACATGTTTTGGTTTACACCAGAACTTATCATCATGGCATTCATCATTTCTTTCAAAGTACGATTTTTCCATTCCTCTATGCCATTTGATTGAGGGGAGTAAGGAGCCGTGAGTTCGTGGATGATTCCACTTTTTGCACATACGTCAATAAAAGGTGAAACATATTCACCTCCTCGGTCGCTCCTTACGATTTTGATTTTCCGATTTAGTTGATTCTCACCTTCGGCTTTGAACAAGATAAACTTGTCAATTGCCTCGTCCTTACTCTTAAGTAAGTACACATAGCAATACCTAGTACTATCATCAATGAACGTGATGAAGTACTTATTCCCAACACGAGTAGGAATTGCCTTTAGATCACACACATCAGTGTGGATCATCTCGAGGGGCTCGGTGATTCGTTCCACCTTTTTGAATGACGATTTCGGTTGTTTTGCTTCTACGCAAGTTTCACATTTATTAATTGAGTCGATATCGAATGTTGGTATGCAATCAAGTTTGATTAAACGACGAATGGAATTATAATTTACGTGACCTAGTCTACCATGCCAAAGATTAGAAGACTCAATCAAGTAAGTAGAACTAGTAGCGTTTTCTTTCATTGCATTCACGACAATTACATTTAGTTTAAACATTCCATTGAGGGCATAGCCCTTACCAACATACACACCATTTTTGGTCAACACGACCTTGTCCGACTCAATCACCATTTTGAACCCAAATTTGTTCAACTGCCACCCCGACACAAGGTTCTTACGAATTTCTGGAACATACAACACGTTTGACAATGTGAGTTCCTTTCCAGAAGTCATTTTTAGAACCACGTTCCCCTCACCTTTAATTTCAGCCGTGACAGAGTTTCCCATAAAAACCTTTTCGCCATTAGTCACCTCTTTGAAGGTGTTGAAAAGGCTCTTGTCGAAACACACATGACGGGTAGCCCCCGTATCAACCCACCAATCCTTGTTATTTTGCCCGACCAAATTAACTTTAGTCACCAAAATCGATAGATCCGTGACCATGGCAACCAGGTTGTCGACTTCATCAACCATGTTCACTTGTCGAGCATTTTCCTTCTTGGGAAGCTTGCATTCACTGGCCTTGTGGCCTTGCTTTTGACAATTATAACAAGTTCCTTGGAACTTCTTTTTCCCAACTCCTCCCTTAGGACCAAGGTTGGAGCGTTTCCCATGACTTTTCTTTCCACCCTTTCCACTGTTTTTTCCCTTTGAAGATTGGCCATGTTCAACAAGATTGGCCTTCACTGTTTCAGGACCATCAACCTTTTTTAGGGCCACTTTGTTGTCTTCTTCAATCCGAAGACGAACAACAAGATCTTCAATGGTCATCTCCTTTCGCTTATGCTTGAGATAGTTCTTGAAATCAACCCAACTTGGTGGCAGTTTTTCGATCATTGCAGCAACTAGGAATGTTTCGCTGAGCATCATTCCTTTCGCATGAATATCATGAAGAATAACCTGCAATTCTTGGACTTGGCTCATGACCATTTTAGAGTCTATCATTTTAAAGTCCAAGAACTTAGCCACCACGAATTTCTTAGTGCCCGCATCTTCTGTTTTGTATTTGCGATCCAAAGACTCCCACAATTCTTTGGCAGTCTTTGCTTTGCAATACACATTATACAATGTGTCTACCAAACCATTCAAAATAAAGTTGCGGCATAGGAAATCCGAATGATTCCAAGCATGCATCGCGCTCACAGATTGAGCGTCCACATCCCCTTCATCAACATGGGGTTTGGGTTCAGTCAAGAACCTTGCCAAGTTCAACGTGGTCAGATAAAAGAACATCTTTTGCTGCCACTGTTTGAAATTCAGACCACTGAATTTCTCTGGTTTCTCAGCATGCGACACTGCATTAGGCAGTGGTGTCACCAGACCGGTAGTGACAGCAACAGCGGAAGACATGACCGCAGAAACGGCACTGGTCATGACAGCAGAAATAGCAGTAGTCATCGGCTGGGATGCCATTCTGAAAAGAAAATTGCAGAAACAATTAGTAAAATAAATCTGTTTAAGTTTGTTATCAAACTGCTACTAAAAGAACTGCAAAATAATTAGAAACAGGAATAAAGAAACAGTTAACGAGTGAACCGAGCTTGTGTTTAACACAATTCCCTTAAACAGATTCGTCGTCTGTTCTCAGGGTACGCCAGTTCGAAGCAGCACCACGCACTGCCGGACTTGAGCACTTGCCTGAAAAGAAACCGGAATGTTGCAGAGACTAAGAGAGAAGAAAGAGAAGTTGTGTTTTCAGTGTGTCTCAACTGATCAGCCTAGCCTTCATTTTATAGTGCTAGAATCATAACCGAAACCGAAATCCTGCTCTTGATTGCAGCGAATTAAAGACCAAATAATGGTCGTTAGTATATCGGTTACGAAACTGATAATCATGACCAAACTGTTAGTATTTAAAACCGAAATAACGATCATTATTTAGTTCAGTTTCAAAAACAAAACAGAACACAAGTCAAGAGTCTCTAGTGCAAAAACCGCTCCACGCGGACCCGGGTTTTCGGAAACGCATTCGTGTCCGCAGGAGTGCGGGCACACGTGAGTTCAATTGATTCCGGTTCCATTTTTTTGCACCCCCGCGCGCGCGGGGGGGGGTAGGACTTGTGGTAAAACATGTCATAATACTACATTTGCTTGGTCAAGCTTTTCCCTTATAAATAGCCTTATCTTTTGTTCCCACACCAATGTGGGACAAGGTGGTTTTACCATTGAGACTTTCTATTCACACCAAACTTCCAACATATATGGATGGATACCTCTAATGTCTAATTTAACCTTACACGAAGCGTATACACTTAACCTTAAACACCAAAACTGACACTATCAGTTGTGATATTCTGGTTTGTCGGCTGATCGTATATGCTCGTATAGGGGTATACGCACCCTATACGAGGCACAATATTTTTTTTCCTTCAAAACTTGGCAAATGTGGTATGTTATATGCATCATATATACGATATGTATATGTGTTTATTTTTTCAATATTTGTTTAAAACATTTTATACATCTTGTATTGTATGGTAACGTGTCATATCGTACGATAGTATCGAATCGTATAGTATCGTGTCGAATCGCATAGTATTGTCTTAAACGTTGAATATTTTTTGTTTTAAACATTTATATAACCATATTATCTATTAGATAACACAAACATTTATAACTAATCGAAACAAAAGTACCGTATTATACATAACCAAACAAACATTCAAAACAATATAAATAAACATCAAAGATATAAGCAACTAAAACTGCAAATATATATATATATATATATAATAAGTTGGTGCATAAATAATAATAATATCAAAATACAACTAAATATGAAGTACAAAAAAAGACAACGGACTAGTTTTCCTCGTATAGGGCTATGCGTACAAGCCCATCAATTGAAAAAGGACAACCAATTTTTTTTTTGTTGCCAACTTTCGTTAGCGTGACGATACTCTTGTGCTCGCCACTATGGTTGCATTGAAGTCATTCCTTCGCGTCCTAATCTCTACTTTTATTCAATCGTATGGTAACAATGGCGTAACCATTATCACCTTCCCTCTTTTTTTGCCCACAACACCAACTTATCGCGAGACGTAAAATCCTGAAACAACGACACGGTTTAACTTATGATTATCAAAAAATAAATAAATAAAGAATTGTCATACCGGGTTAGTTTCATACGAAAAATGTCGGTTAGGGGGTTTGCTTATCATCCACTGACTCCCGACATAGAAGGTTTCGCTTGCATATACATTATCTGGATAGTTTTGTTGTGTGTAAGAAGGTTAACCATTGTATTCGGTGTAGGGATAGTTTTGTTGTGCGTATGAAGTTCACCCCATACTCGTAGTTCGGGTAGCCATATTCGTATTCAACGTAAATGACAGGCTTCTGAAACAAGTTAATGGTTAAAAGGTGATTGTAAATACAATGCCTAATATATATAAGTAAATAAATGCTTGCCTCGTTTAGGTTTAGGTCTAGCAGCAATGGTGTCTTGTGATGAGAACGAATTCCGAACAAGACCTCCTCCTCATGATGATCATTCACCCTTATCTTGTATGAATCAGGAATGCAGACCCCTCTTAAAAGAACGATCTGGTAAGTATTTTATAAATAAAATAACAAATAAGTGAGTAAATCTTATACCATACTGCGTCCACCAAGACCTCGCTATTGAATGGAAAATCTAACGAACGCTTCCACGTCCTCGTGTTGAACTTACAGAGAATTTTTCTGAATCGTCGTATTTGAAGTTGTTTGATCATTTTTATATACAAGCAGAAAGAATGGCAAACCAATCATTCATTTAACCATGTATACACCTCGTATAGGTCTATACTATACTAGGCGTATTGGTGGGACCCACAAATCACATCCCACTGCTTTCATAGACATTGGACCTCGCACCGAATACGCCGCATATAGGTTGATGTGCTAAATATAGTCTACAAAAAACTAACTAAACATTGACCTAGGCACTTGAGTCAAACTCTGGAAAACTAAAACATTGACCTCGTTATCAATTTATACATGGTATCTCTTGTTGAGTTCAATCAAGTACCAAAAAATCCAAATCAATGTACAAACTAACTTGCAAAAAAATAATAAAGTTAAATAATACTACAGTAAAGTAAATGCAGGACACACTTCTAGTATAAAACACATGATAGCTCTAGCCTTCTAGCACAAGTGCACAAACTCATATGCTCTCGCAAATTCAATTCTTTGGTCAAATCAACACACAATTTGATTTAAAGCTAAAACAAATACATAATCCGCAATCAAATAATCACAATTTGAACATATCAACATTACTCGACTAAAAACAAACAAACAAGCCCTAACACCTTAATATCCATCTGCCTTTGCAATTCAATCCATATCTCATGTCACACCTCCAAATTACCACATGCGGGTTTCACCGCGAGGCGGGTGACATACCAGGATCTAGCCACTAATCATGACGAACCAATAGTAAATAATAATAAAAATAATCATCATGTCCAACATGATCAGTGTATTTCAAAATAAATGTTTCGACAAAGTATGTGTTCAACGGAAGGAAAAGTAATTGTTTCAAAGCAACCAATTCCACATTGTTTTAGAATGTGTAATATAAAACGTTCTCATTATCCAGCACGCCCCAGACACTTCAAGCCTCCTCAGACTGCAAGTTCCTAAGCATTAATGTACGTAACGACCTGCAAACATGCAGAAGAGTGTCAACATAAAGTTGGCGAGTTCACAGTTTTGTTCAACGTAAATCAGGTAAATGTTTAGCTCTAAAGACATGTCAAGAAATAATAAACTTGGTACAGATATGACTGATTATAGTGTTAGGTCCGTTACACGCGACCTAATGTACAATAACGTGTAAGTAAATATACAAGTAGGTTTTTGCAATACCCTGAGTGTCCAAATAACCAAGTGTTTACCTGTCACACCCCGATTTCCACGTGTCTCATCGGTGGGCCCGGTGGGGGATTACCGTGACGTAGTTGGCAACAATATAGTCAAACCACACAATTATATGAATGCACAGCGGAAGCATAAAGATAAATATATATTTCAACGTTAAGTGTAATATTAAAGTATCACCATTGTTGAAATAAAATCCATAGGGGATCAATAATAATAAATAAAGTATTGTTCAACAGACTTCAGGCATCTTAAGCTTGCGAGACTTCTAATGATGCTAAGGAGAAATCCCAGCCAATTATGCATAGTACCTGCATTTAGTCTTTTTTGGGAAAATACGTCAGTTTACACTGGTAAATACATTAAACTGACACTTTTGTAAAATGTTTATTAAAATTGGTTTAAATGCACAAGGCACAAACTCTTTATAACTTGGGATAATTTATAACTAAATCTTGTAAAGAATTACATGTTTGCTATGCGTTCGGTCGCCCGGGTCGTGCCGGGTTAAAGGTTAATAGACACGCCACAAAGCATAAAGCCGTGGCGGGAAAAACCAACGGTTATACCTTTAATTAATATAGACACAATGCCGGGTGTACGCCTACACCCGGATGTCGAGGTAGTGGCCATTCCGTAAAATGATGCCAAGGATATCCGGGACATGGTCATTAAGCTCCCAAAGGCGTAAAGCCAACAAAACAAGTTTTTAAACGGGTCACATTGATAATACCCAACTACTAATGAGTTGGGGTCAATTGCCCGACCAAGCGGTATTTTAAATACCGTAACCCAAGCCCGTATAACGGAAAATAAGTTAAAAGTATTTACCTTTGCAAGTATAATTCCTTAATTGAAATAAATTGCAGATAGCTTTTACTGGTCCCCTAATCTGGAATGAAGGTTTAAATTAACCTATTAGAATCCTAACGGGTCTTTAATTTAGCCGTAGCTTAGACCGGTCAGTTTCGAAGGATAGTTACGGTTTAATCGCGTGAAAGGCGAAAACCGTGAATGGAGTGTGATTTTTGACCCAACAAGTTTGAAGACTTGTTTTATATGGGTATAATAATCATACTCTGGATTTTGGGGTCAAAACAATATGGTTTGACCCGTTTCGGCTAATTTATGTAAACTAGTTACATAAGCCGAACCGTGCGCGCAAAAGGCGCAACGGGTAACCGTAAGAGTCCTACACTGTTTTTCCTAAGTAAATATGCTTTAAAGAGGTTGTGGATCAGTAGGATACCTTCCATAATGCCCGTTACGAGTTTAAGTTCATATTATGCCCCGTAGGGGTATTTCGGTCTTTTTAAAGATTATAAAAGAGGTTTCTGAGTTCTACAGGAAATCTGAGTTTCCCGAACAGTTTATAAAGTCCAAAATACTTTATTTATTATTTAAAATCAGTAGCAACTGGAATCGGGTCAAAAGACCTTGTAGAACTCAAGTTATGGCCAAAAAGGGTATATTCGGTATTTACCGAACTGTTGCCATAACCGCAGGTTATGAGCAGGTTAAAAATAATTAAAAATCTTTAAAAATCCCAAAATATTATTTTACATCAGTGAGTAAAATGTTTGGTGTCGAAATCCGGGTTTAGATAGGCGTTATGCTAATTGCGCTATTAAATTACTAAAGTTTCCGTAATTTGCGCTATTTAGCATAACTCCTATTCTGGACCTCGGATTGACGTGAAATTTTAGGGACATGCTTAGAAATCAGTAACTAAGGTTATGATTCTTTCATATGTCCGAAATTCTCGTTTTAAATCAAAAAGGGCGTTACGGTCAACTTTTAAGCATTTAACGGTAATGTGTAAAAGACTCGGACAAACAACGAACCGCTCACAGAGGGTTATATCATCATGTAACCTGGTCCTAAGAGAGTCCTAAGGCATATCTAAATCAAACTTTAACGGGTCAGAACTGAAGTCAAAGCAAAAGTCAAAGCTTTTGCGACTTTCGGCTCCGAACCGGGTCAAAACAGTAAATGGTCGGATCAAACACGCTTAGACTAGTTAATATACTTATTATCATGTTTTATGAGTGTTTAAACAGGTTACATATCATCTACATTACCGATTATGCAAGAAATCGCAAAATAGCATTTCTGTTGACTTTTTCTAAGCACGTTTGACTCGACATTTGGACTAGTTAGAGTGGGAATCAGAGGGTGCCCTTTTAGGGGTTTAAAGCCCACATGATTACCAACATATAAATATCCTTGATTCGACAAACCACTGGACCATTTGTGATTTATCGCAAGGTCAATCGTTAATTACGACAGATTGACTTTTAAGCTAAACTAAGCCAAAAAGGGTTGGCATACTTACAGAAGCTTGGTGCACGACTAAGAATGATAGAAGAGTGCTTTGAAGCTCTAGAAGTGAATTAGAATGCAGGTTTGAGGTGTGATTCATTTGTGTGCAATGTAGTGCCTTTTATAGTGAAAAATTGGGCTTAGGATCATTACAACTCACCCTACAATGGATCATGGATGATCAGCAGGTGGCCCTGGGTGCTAGGGGTCATGTAGAGGGCGCCCATGCTTCATTAATTGCCTCAATGATCGTTCACAAGCTCAAACAATGCATCTGTCCAAAGTTTCTGCATCTGGGGTCCTTACGCGGCCCGCATTAGGATCATGCCATATGGACGCGGGCCGCCTGAATCTTCATGTCAGTAAAAGAATCAACAGGTGGCTCGCGGCCCGCATTAACTTGCTTATTTCATCAACGCGGCCCGCCTGAGGTCTGATTTCCAAGATTTCCAAATCTTTTGTAATCATTAACCTGACCTTTCGGTTTCGAAGGGGTAACTTTGCGATTTGGCCCTCGATTATTTACAATTAAGGGCCCCGTGACTTTTACCCGCATTGTTAAGTCCCTGGTTAGTTTAATTACTATCCGAAAAGCTTTAACTTTTATTGTTGACGCTTTTAACCCCTCGCATACGAATTTGATCATAACTTTCTCGTTTTAAAACGGAACTTCGCGAAATTTATATAGTTTATTCTAGTGAGCGTATTTTACTGTTACAAAGCCTCGGGTTCGTCAAAGGGTCACTCAGAGGTACAAATTAAACATGTTGACACAATTAACCCCTGTAGCTTGTAATCTCTCACATTCTCCCGCGTTTCGCTCCGTACGATCCATGATTTATTCGTTTGAAGGTACTAGCATCATTTAGGGTTACTATACGGTATATTTACCCTTCGTTGACATTTATAACCCTCGAATTTACATACTTTCAAGGTTTGTCAACTTTAGTCCTTTATTTAATAGTTAATGTCACGTGTAAACTCATGACACGTGTAAACACATTATTGGACACAAAATTTCGAGGTGTTACATTACAGTGATCAGACTAACACGTTTAACATTCAGTAACACACTAACTGGTTTTCTCTGGTTGGTGACATGTTGTGTGGTTTTGAGGAAACTCAGACATATTCAAGTTGGTTAACTCGGATATGTTGTTTAACAAAACTCGGAACACAAGATACATTGTTTATAATAACCTCGGACAAATACACATGTATAAACTCGGATTGAATACAAAACTCAAACCACATAACCAAACTCGGATCAATCCACATCCACTAAACTCGGAATCAACATGTACAAAGTCAGAATTATATGCGCAAAATCGGACTTATATGTGTTAAACTCCTCGGAATCAACATGTACAAAGTCAAACTTATATGTGTTAAACTCGGACACCCATTAACAACCTCGGACAACATATATAACATATACATTGTGACACCCGACAAAATTAATTGTAATTCCGTACAACTTAACAAACAATTATACGTTTAATAGCGTTCGTTTATGGCAACCTTTACTGAGGGATAAATTTCTTGTTTCACATCCACATGAAGATAATACATTATTGGTATGGTAGATTAATACTCCCTCTTGTAGTTTTTTATAAGAGTTAATTACAAGTTTTATCATTTATTTATATACCAAATTTCAGGTGGTGTCTTTTATCTTTAAAATTGATGACTTTTGTACTTAACGTTTTGAAATCTTGAAAGTTATGTCCTTTATTACTAACCCAGATAATTATTTCTTTTAAATCTGATAATGTGGACCTTGTATAAGGGTATTATTGTCTTTTTACAGTTCTAATGCATAAATAATCTTAAAAATTAAGAAATAAAATAAAGACCCACCCACCTACTCTTTCTCTCTCTCCAAACACACATACACACACTTTCTCTCTCTCTCGCTCCTCCTCTCTCACAGCCACCACCCACTACCATCACCACCACCTTAACCTGCCACAACCATCATCCTTCACGGCCACCACTGCCCCCATTCACTGTCAACACCACCCGCGCCACCCCCTCCACCGATGTCGTTTCTTGGCGAAAACCTTTTCTCTTTTCACCTATGGATCCTCTCTAATGGCTTCATGGTTCCGATCTGTTGTCCTTGCGAAACAATCCCACCGCATCGATCAACAAAATTGCCCCAGCCTTATCCGAAATCACCAAACAACAGTAGATCAATGTAGATGTGATTTTGATTCCTTAATTTGGGTGATTGGCGTGGAGATGTGATTTTGATTCCTTAAGTCGCCAGTAAGTCAGGTTTGTTTGATTCGACCATATTTGGTCAAACCTTTGGTCACTAGTAAGTTAGTAACAAACTCATTGCCGCCATAGACATAGCCCCACCACCCCAGCTCCGGTGATGAAACAAGTGATGAATTTGATTTTGTTGAATAAAGGTGGGTTCTTGATGGATAAGGATTTTGTTGATGAAACAGGTGATGAATTTGATGATGAGAACTTGAATTGTTGCTTGTTATTTTTTTTAGTTTGATTCTGTTTGTAACTGAAATTTAGAAAGTTTTACTCGATTTAGGTTTCTAGTTCTAGTTTTACTTGATCTTGGTGAGAATCCAGTTACCGAACCTATTTATTGGTGAGTAAATTTTGGAATTTGTTATGCTTACGTGGAAGGTTTTAGTGGCTCTCTTGTATTGATTTTAGGTTAGCAATTTTTATAGAATTTTATTTTTCTAAAGTTATTACAAAGCTAATTTGGTACAAAGATATTCTTGTACCGGAGGTGCTTGTGGTGGTGGATGGTGGCAGCATGTGGTGTGGGGTGGATTGTGGTGGTAAGTGGGAGAGAGTAGTTTTATTTTGTAAAAATGATTGGCTATTTAAGTTATTTACACATTTGGTCCCTGAAAAGGCTAATTGACAAAAATACCCTCATGTGCAAGGCACATGATCAGATTTAACTGAAAAAATAAACTAGGTTATGGTTAAAGGATATAACGTGCAAGATTTTGAAACGTTAAGTACAAAACTCATTAATTTTAAGACAAAGGATATCGCCTGAAATTTGATACATAGATAAAGGACAAAACTTGTAATTCACGCTAGTTATAATTAAGGAGAAGTTGTAATAATCTCAAAATGAAAGGGTTAAAAAGAAACTTACCCATGTTGTTCGACATGGATAAAAGACAAAGTATATATGTTGTGTGATTACACGTGAAAGCTGACTTTAGCAGACCAACTTGGTGTTTGTATGTTCATCACGAAAGGGAAATATGGGGATTATGATATAAACATGGTTCTTGATTTGTTGCCGTCATATTATAACATGTGTCGGCATAGCTAGCCTTTTATATACATATGTGACAATTCAATAAAATTGTATTAAGTTCAAGCATTTTAATAAAAAATGTAAAGAACGACTTTCTCAGTAAAAAATGTAAAGAACGACTTTCTCTTAAACAAATAGTATTATATTCAATAGGTCATCTATAGAACACGTATAAGCGTAACACGCGGCATTGACTAAAACCAAAAACCCATAGAAGTAGGGATGACAATCAAAGCCGAACACGATGGGTAAACCCGAAATCCAATACATTTAGAATGGGTTTGGGGTCGGTTAATCGGGTTTCGGACTAGTTTTTATTTTTTCACAGGTTTGGGATTTGATGATATACCCGTTTACCCGACCGAATTACTCAATAAAGTGTACCTGTTTACCCGATTGTATACGTGATATAATTTCTTTTATATTTCTTAAATATGTATATATATGATTCACATAATTTTTATGCATATAGGTATTTTATTCCGTATATTTTTATAGTAATAATACTAAATATAACAGATTAGTAGTTACCCGATAAATAGATGAGTTTTGGGTCGGGTATAGCTGACGAGTATTTTTTTAGATTACTGGGTTTACCCAAAATCCGCAGATATACCTGATACCCGATGGGTATTTACCTGCTAGAAACCGGATGAATTTTAAAACGAGTTTATGATAAACTTATCTAACTGGGTTTTGGGTTGGGGTTACCTTCATTTAAAGAACATGCTCTTGACTCGTGGATTTCCTCACAGGAATTAACATTTTATCTATACGTGTGGTGTTAGTGTATGTCTCCGATCAGTAACAAAGTATAGATAAAATATCGAAATTATCATATCCGACAAAGTCGACAAAACTAAGTACCGGCAAACAAGAATCTATCAAATCCAACTTCAACAAACATATAGATACAAATGATAGTTTCCAGGAGAATTTATGTACCATGTTCGAGTTCGAAAAAACGTGCACTTAGGCCTTAACGAAAAAAAAAAGTTAAGACTTCAACAATTCTTCAACTCGTTTCCTATTTTGACGTTTTTGCCATCCGAATGCTTGCTTAGGAGCCATTAATGCATAAATAATCGACAAAGTTTGTATCAAATTAAGTTAACGCCTTAACAATGATCGACAACAAAAAGATCCTAAATCATAAATCAACTAATCATAGAAATCGTAAATCATAAGTTCACTGTATATCCTAAATCATAAGTTCACTGTGAATTCGACCAAAACATAACATAACAACTGAATTCGACAATTTGATGTTTACCTGAATACGTGAACTGATCCGTGATCAAAGTGTGGACTGATTAAATCGAACAAAAAGTGTCTGATGAAATCGAAGGCCTGTGGAGTGTGGCTGTGGCTGCCTTACGTGACTGATGAAATCGATTGTGATGATGAAATCGAACAAAAAGTGCAAAATGTTGATGAAATCGATCTCTCCTATCCTGCAATTAGTTAAACTGATGTTCCAATACCCAGGGCACCAGTTGTCGCCCAATGGATTGTTTATTTTTATTACTTTTTAAAATTATTTGGGAATTGGGCTCTCACTAACCTAATCGCTAACTAATTTAAACCATATGATTTTTTTTTGTAAGTGGGTCTATATTAATATTTGTTTGGCTATACCCTATTAAAAAAAATTCTACATATATAATATTGTTTTTTTTAATTACGTGCCCTACAAAATCACGGGCCCTGGCCGATAGGGCTGTAAACGAACCGAACGTTCAACGAACAGTTCGTGAACCGTTCGGCGGGAAGTTCGTTTATGTTCGTTCGTTTAATAAACGAACGAACATGAACAAGAAATTTCGTTCGATTAGTTAAATGAACGAACATGAACAGAGGTCTCGTTCGTTCGATTGTGTTCGTGAACGTTCGGTAAGGTGTTCGTGAACCTTCGTTGATTTGTGTTCGTTTATGTTCGTATGTTTGTGTTTTAATTGAAGATCTTTGTACTTTCTTATATTTTATTTGTACTTTTTATATTATTAAACTTTTATTTATTTTATTACCCTAACAATTAAACTAGGAAACCCACTTTCACCTTGTTTATGCAGCATTTCCCTTTCATTTCTCATTATTTACATCGGCGAATATGATCGACCTCCGTTCCACAATAAGGGATTCAAGTTCGAGTGCTACTCTCTGGGCCATCTATCTTTATCATTCATCGTGTTCGCCAAATTTATTTGTGTTTGTTTGTGTTCGTGAACCGTTCACGAACACGCACATTTCCTTAATGAACGAACACGAACATAAAATCTCGTTCGGTAAGTGTTCATGAACCGTTCGTGAACACATTTATTTCCTTAACAAACGAACACGAACAAGGCCTTGTTCGTGTTCGTTCGGTTCATTTACAGCCCTACTGGCCGATGATCCTCCCCGCCCACCTTCAGGGCCGGCCCTGATAGTTTCAAGGCTAAAGGGTGTGGAGGTTATGATTGGGACATGATTCGCCAGGAACATGAATAGAAGGCTATACCACCCCCTTGCATGATCCACCATGGTTTGCATAGAAAAACCATGACAACCATCGTCCTCCTTTCCATTTTTCAAAAAATCATTTCTTTTTTCTTTATACAAAGATAAATTAAAATAAATATGAGGATAGTGGTTTGAGTCATGACCACATCTTTTGGGTATTGGTTTTGGATGGTGGATTAGAGGTGGATGACATGGCATTAACGTGGAACGTCATAACCAAAGATGAATATTTTTTTAACGACAATAAATTAATTCCCAAAATTAGCATCTACTTTTTATTAAATAATAAAATGTTTTCATAATTTTTTTATTGGAACGGCGACTTGCTTGTTTTAGACAACCGCACTCCATACATTAGAGAGCCCTATGGCCTCACTCCGGCTAGTCTATGTTGTCTCAACCGAGCCCACGCTGGCGAGTTTGGCATAGGCGTTCCCCCGGAAAACCATAACGCCGACTGCCACTTGACATATATTGGGCCACCATAAGAGCTGAACACTTTCTAACGTAACACACGATGGGACGAAAACCCTGATGGACTCAGGATAGAATCTGACACGCTGCAAAGATGTTAGGCTCTATCTATTATTGCATAATCATCAAAGTGACACAAGTAAGAATTGAACTTAGGTCATAAAGATGGTAGATGTATCATAAAGATGCATTATACAAATTAGAATCAATCTTTTAGCTATCTTAATTAAAAAAAAGTTGTTTGGGGTTGAGTTTGAAAATGGCTTATTGACTTATTGGTTTATTGGTTTTTTCAAAAAACCAATAAGTTAAAAAAGTGTTTGGCATTAATAAAAGTGCTTTTAATTTTGATTTTTTAAGAAGTAAAAATTAATTTTCAAAAGGATATAAACCTGGTTTTTTAAATGGTTTTTAGCTTTTTGAATATAAAATTACAAATATAACCTCACTATTCAAAATAGCAACTAAATTTGGAAACTTATCATATCCTGTTTGATCATTTTAATATTTCCCACTACAAAATAACAGTATATAATTATGAGAAGATGAATAGTGTTTTTTTATCCTTTATTCTATTTGTCATTTAGTATAACTTTTTCATTTTAACTCATGTAGTTTAATTATTGTATTTTTTCTTTTACTTTAACCAAATTACTTTTCTACCTCTAAATAGTTTTTTTTTAACGAACATGTTAATACCATTTTAAACATATTTTTTTAACTTTTCTTTTTCTTTGTTATAACAAGTGTGGTGAAGGTTTTTTTTAAGAACGCGTTGATACTCTTTTCAACATATTTTTTACCTTTTCTTTTTCTTTGTTATATCGAGCTCACCGAAACCGACCGAGTTTCTATCGTTTCCTTTTTTTACCTTTGTTATTTGCTATATTGTTTTACCTTTTCTTATTATTTGGATGTTTTGAGTCCAGGCAAATAGCATAACACATTTAGATATCATTTTATTCAGTTTTACAAATTTATTTATCCGTTGTCATGGTGTGCTATACGTTCCGAATTCTAACCGCGTCCCTGCGCAACGCGCAGGTAACTACGACCCTAGTTTGTTTAATAAATGACTTAACGTGGATACGGCCTTTTTCTTAATTAACGGAATGACCAGTTAACCAGTTTAAGGATATTTATAAGGTGTTTTTTTAACGAAAAATTTCTTTTAATCTTGTCGTTTGTAGGACTTGAACACAAACATATAAAATTTGATACTCTGGTTTTTAATTTCTTTTTTACTATTAATTTCCTATGTGAAAATAATTTTACCTAATTATTTACTCTTTATTTCCAACAAATTTATTCCTTGGTTGATTTATATATGTTTCTCATATTTTTAACGGCAAATTTGGATCACTAACGGACCACTAAAGTATCATTGTGGCACCAGCGGAACCACCCGATCGCATCCATCTTCACTAGGCAATAATGCTTATACACCAATTTATGAAGAAACCCAATAAATCTGGAAAAAATATCCTTGTGGAAATCAAACTGATGACCTAATGGTCATAAGCCTTATGTCACCCTCAAAATGCCACTACACATACTTATCTGATACAATTAAAATTGGTTGAATTATTTCGGTCATAATAAAGCTTGATAATCATGAATAAGGTAATATTCATGCTTAGTTAAAATCAAACTTGATAAATCGTAATAAAATTTAACTGAAATTTGCATTTAAAAAATCTTGTCAAAAAAATATAATGAAACTTAGGGGAAAGTTCAAATGAAAACCAATAGTTATCGCGAAAACTCGAAAACTAGTTAAAAAAGCCAAAAAAAACATACAAAAAATTTGTTTTTTTTTTTGCATACCAATTTTCGCTATTTTTTATATATAAAAAAATTTCAAAAAAAAAAAAAATTGTAGTGCACATGTGTATTATTACACATGTGTACTACAATTTTTTTTTTTTGAAAAAAAGTTTTTTTATATATAAAAAATAGTGATTTTTAATAAAAAAAAAATTGTAAAAGAAAATTTGGTGTGTTTTTTAGGCTTTTTTTAGTTAGTTTTCTAGTTTTCACAATAAAAGTGATTTTCATTTGAACTTTCTCATGAACCTTAACCCTTCATATTTAAAACGGCTTAACAAATACAAAAACGGGGACAGATTTTGATAGATCTTTTCTCTAAAAATGGAAAACAAAAATGTATGAGATTTTTTTTTTGAATGCCAATTTTTTTTTTATTTCTGTTGTTTATGAGACTTGAACCCAATACATTCACCTCTAAAGAAAAAAAATGTACGTTATATAGTAGTTATTATCGCTCCCAACTTTTCTCCCTCTTGTGGTCGGAACGAAAATCTATACTATATTATAATACATGAGTATTTTAAGATACCAAAAAAATAAGAACTTTTTCCCTCTTTATTTATAAAACACCCCTAAAATGAGGGTAAATTGGTCTTTTAAATACTAATTATATTTTAGTCCCTCATATTATTACACTTAAATCCTTTTATTTTAACAATTATGGATAATCAGTTACACTTTTCTCCCTCCACAACAAACTTATAATTCTTTTACGTATTCTTGCAATATCTTATAAAATATAATGTTTTAAAAATATCCAAAGGTACCGTGATGACCTACTCATTTTTATCGACGTTTTGATAGCTGTCTTGGTCAGTATTGTTGTGCGAATTAAAATATATAAGTAGATGATGCATTAATGTACAAGTGATTAAAGCAGTGTGTCCTATCACATTTCAAATGCTCAAGACTATCTACGTTGTTATCAGTAATTTTTTAGGAAATTATTGTACAAGAAGACGTGGTTCAAAACCTCGTTGAAGCCTACACAACGGACCGTACAAAAAGACGCAGTTAAACTCTTGTTGAAGACCATAATTTGAATCATTTTGATTACATATGTTGTATTATAAATTATTTCCTTAGGATTTGTACACAGCCCGGTTACTACAATTTCCCAAATATGTAAAGAGAGTATCTTTACTATTTTTATATTTATTTATATAATTTATTAATTTTTATTATTATTGTGACCTCATGTCCTACAAAACGCTCATTCTTTTTCATACCTATATGACGCCCAGAGGAGGTCGGTGTTAATGACGTTATAGAGCCCGTCTCATACTATCTTAGGTTAAGCTTTCCGTTCAGTAATACACATTGTACTTTACAGATTTTATAATTTTAAATGACTGCCCATTCATGCAACGTTATTACTTTTTTTCATTTTCGAAAATGGTGGTCTTTTTGCACCAAATAGACAAGTGTGATGGTTGTTTGATATGTGATAGTTGTCTGATATGTGATTCTTCTTTGGTTTGCACTTTATTTACTTTACATGTCATTGTCTAAGATATATTTTACTTGATTTCCTGGTTCCCATGTGATAGATACAGTCACCTTCTTGTTTTCATCAATTTTGGTTGTTTTTTTTAAGTACCAAACCATGAAAGTAAATTGATGTATAAGGAGAAAGATTGCTTGTGCAATTGTATTAAATAAAAATAAACCCTACTATTTGGATAAAGCCTATATGCCACATATGTATATATGTTCTTGGCATAAAATTAGGAAAAAGAAACCAAGTTGGTCAATGCCCTCTTGCCTACACTAACTTTAGCGTTTGGTTTGGTGGGTTTTTGTTGAAGCTTTTATAGAAACTAGTATACCCCTGTGTTGCGGCAAGGCGTAAAACTATGTCAAATATCATCAATGTCACACCACCGCTAGCGACAACCAACACTGAATTTGTGACGTGTTAATGCGAAGAAATTATACCGAAACATAAAACATAGAAAATAATAACTAAGTCGATCTAGGATCCACACGTTATGACGAACCTGTCAAACAGGTAAAAAATAGACGACGTTGAAATGTCGAATCACACAGTCACGTTGTGTTGTGTTAAATCGCAAAACTTAAAACGAAGCGTAAAAACCTTGAACCCTTGTGAATTCAACCCTTGGATCGAATCTTCAACCGTTGAATGCGTACCGACACGTGATATGTGCGGAATTCAATCACATGTGTGGATGACAACACGAGTATGTAATTATATATGTTTTCTATTACTGATTTGACAGAGTTTACACTGTGAAAACAAATAGGCAGAGCTTCGCCTCAAGAACACCCAAAAGTTACAAATGACAAAGACAAGACACCTATATATAGAAGTCTGGGTTCATACAAGGCTAGCATGCCTTCGTACGAGGTTGCCAATCTTGCCTTCGTACGAAGCCAACTTCGTACGAAGCTGCTATTTCTCACATGGACTTCATACTTTGATCTATTCAGCCAGTCTTCTATCATTTGTTTCAGCTACGATATGTGATTGACGCAAGCGATAGACATATGCATTCACAGACTCCCCCTTGGATATTGCTGCAGTTAATCTCGTAGCTTTTTGTCTCTCTCTCTGAGTCTTCATGAAGTGTTGACAAAATCAGCACCACAGACTCTCCTTTGATACTAACAGAATCTCCATGGATCTGTTTTCAGCTGCTCCCCCTTTCGTTCAACTCCTCCTTTCGTTCAGCTCAGGCTCTCCCTTTGCTTTAAGCTTCCGTGCTCTCAACTACTAGGATCGACACCTGGCTACAATCTCCTCCAAAATCGTTATCTGACTCTTTAAATGCACACTCCCCCTTGCTATGAGCTTGTCTTCAGACTCCCTCTTAAGCTCAGCTATCGGGATCGTAGTCTGGCAAATCATCTGCAAAATCTCAAACATTCATAAGATATTTGACAAATTAAAGATCAAAATCAACAACCTAGCTCTAAACATATAACATGAATAAGCTGGAGCATTTTAAATATGTGACTGCACAGGACATCGTTTGTTTACAGAAATCTGTGACCTGGCTCAAAATATTTTAAAATCTAGAACCTGGGTCACATTTAACAATTTAAAACTTTCTAATATCTCTCAAGAACGATTGTCTGGCCCTTAATCACAAATGTATTTGACAATTTTTAGATTTTCCCATAAATGATAACCTGGCTCTCTCCCCCTATCAAATAACTCCATATTAGACATTTTAAGATTCCAAAAACCTTACAATTATCATCCAAGTCCAAATTAATGACCTTGGAGATTTCACAAATTATTTTGATTTTTTATTAAAAACTCAAGTTTCAAATTAATGAACTTGTTTATTTTCATAAACATGTCCAGCATACTTAGATTTTGAAACTCAGCTTTCAGACATCGGTTGTCGAAAATAAAGTAGAAACAAAATCTTTTTGTATTTTTTCAAAGTTTATGCCAAAACACTCCGAAAATATTTTTGTAATTTTTCTTTAAACATAAAGTAGTAAACTAATATTTAAAGACAATATTTTTGTTTGAGTTTGAGTCAGAGGATCATATCAGTTTATGACAAATCACTAGCATCGTTGATCTTATAAACACTTTAAGTTCTAAACGAGATTAGTGTTTTAAGGACTTAACTTATTCGCGTGTCCCACCTCAGAATATACTCCCGTATCAAAATTCCCTAGATTCAGTCTTACAGGTGAATATACTATAATGATATATGTTCTCTGGGTTAATGCGAGACCTTGAGATCTCTGGTAAGAACTACCGTTCAGTCAAAGAGATGAAGGCTCGACTTAAGGTGTGTTCCACTTAGGGATCTTCTTTACAACTGCACTTGATTCACATCTTTCGATATTTTTCAATTTTTATGCAGAGGGAAAGCTTTTTTATTAGAGCGCATAAAGTATTATACGAAGTCTAGGCCATTGCTGACGCAAAATCAGAAGACCAGGTATAATACCCCAGATATCAAACAGTATAAAAACCTAGTATCTCAGAATCAGGCAATCTCTCAACCAAGATTTCGGGGGTTACCCATATATCCTAGAGATGTTCCCCACGAGATAAGCAAGTTATGATATTTAGATTTATATCTCGAAATCAATCTACTAAATGTGTAAAAACTTACTGGCATATCATCAGTGAGGCCGTTTATCACATTTTTTAGCGTACTGTGATTGTCTACTGATGTACTATCATTTCCTCTTTTTACACAAAACACTTTTCCATTTTCTATTGTTTTTGGATTTTTCAAATTTTCAAATGTTTTTATATTTTCTAAAATAATTACCCCCCCCCCTAAAATCCAAAACATTTAAAGAAAATTTGACAACCCGATGCAGATAGCTTTGTCTCGCCATCAACTTTCTGCGTCATATGCTCTGTTTCGCATAAAGTACCCCAAGATATACAACACACTGATTTTTAACAATGTTAAAACTATTTTCAATTGTGAAATAATCATGTTTGTTCAGCCATGAGGGTTTCGGCGTATTCTCTTAACAAATTTTGAAAATTTTTTATTTTTGACAAATTTAAAAAACAAAACACATTTTTTTTTCATTTTCATTTTTTGACAAAATAAAAACATATTTTGGTTTTTTAAAAATTTTTAATTTTTTAAGGTTTTTTTAATATGGTTTATTTATGTACAGAAACAAACAAACTCCCTGATTTTCAGTTGCAGGGATCCTCCTCCTCTGTTGCCAGGCTGCTCCTTTGTTCATTCTGACAAACAACTTCTATCTGGAGCACCTGCACATTCACTCAACTTAATCAGTTGAACAAAGCAACCCAAGCCTGCTTTGACTCAGGTAGCTGAATGTGTATCTTTCCAGGTAAGACTGGATAGTTTCTATCATTCTTTTCAAACACATTCTCTTTAATTTTCTCATCATTAAAAACCTTTTGTTGCTTGACCACCAAGACTTGAACTTTTGAAACATTCCTTTTTATAAAATCTTGAATCATTTTGAATGTTTATTTTTTATTCAATAACTTTTGGTTTCCAAAACTTGTTTGGTTTTGTCATATCAACCTTTGTTTTCCAGCTTTGTGTTGTCCTAAATCTGGGTGTCACTGGTTTTGTCACACCCCGATCTCCACGTGTCACCGGTGGGCCCGGTGTGGGGTAAGGTGACGTGACGTGGTTGGCATCGTCATAGACAAACAACACAATATAATAATGCACAGCGGAAGCAGAAATAGATTCATTTCAACTTTAAATAAAATGTAATAATAAATATCATATGTAGTTGAAATGGATCCACAGGCGGATCAAATAAAATAAGATAATTGTTCAACAGTTATTGTCGTCCGAGCTTGCGAAACTATTATGGACGCTCTAGGAGACAGCCAGCCTAGTACGTGTAGTACCTGCACTTAACCTTTTGGGAAAATACGTCAGTTTAACACTGGTAAATACAAGTTAACTGACTCATTTTGAAAATGATTGAAAATTTATTTAAATGGACATGGCATAAAACATTTTTATAACTTGGGATAATTATGCAGTATAAACTTGTGAACGAATTACATGCTACTCGTACGTTTGGTAGCCCGGGATCTTCTGTCCGGGTTAAAGATTAATTGACACACCACATTAATGAGTTATACACGACGGGTGTACGCCTACACCCCGTGCTCTGGTCGTGGCCATCTCGTAAGATAATGCCAAGGATATCCGGGACACTGTCAATAACCCCCCAAATGCTTAAAGTAAAACAAGACTGTTTAAACGAGTCGGACAAACTATTCCAATTGCATACCCAGGGGTGCAAGATTTGAACGCTCGATCAAGCGGTATTCTATATACCGTACCCCAAGCCCGTATAGGGAAAATAAGTTAAAATGTATTTACCTGAGTAAGTATGAATCACAATTGGTAAGTGTAGATAGCTTTTACTGGGCCTCCTATTCTAGAACAAAGGTTTATAATAACCTATTAGATTCCTAACGGGTCTTTATTTAAGCTTTAGCTTAGACCGGTTAGTTTTAAGGACGATACGGTACAAGCGCACGATTAAGCGAAAGACCGGATAGAATGTGATTTAGACCCGACAAGTTTGAATACTTGTATAATATGGGTATACTAATTACATTCTGGATTTTGAGATAAAAATGATAACGTTTGACCCGTTTCGGTCAATTTACGCAAACTAGTTACGTAAACCGAACCGAACGCAAAAAGGGCGTTACGGGTAGCCAAAAGAGTCAAATGCAAGTTCCCTGATATAATATGCTTTAAATATGATATAATATCAGTAAGTTATGTTCTATTATGCCCCGAATGTATTTAAACTCAATTTACGCCTCATAAGGGCATTTTGGTCATTTAAAAGATTATAAAAGAGTCAATTTGGAAATCTGAGTTACGGGTCTGAATTATACAGTTAATATACTTAATTTGTCATGTTATAACAGTAGGGTATGACCCGTATACAAAACTTATTATTTACAATCAAACTATGCACCGTAGGGGTATTTTAGTAATTTCACAAGGGCTAAAAATGTCAAAACTGGAAATCTGAGTTCAAAATCTTATACTTACTGTTATTATATGAAAATATGCTAAATACATCAGTAGGTATCATCTTTATATGTTTAATATGAGTATAACGCTTACTATGCACTAAAAACGCTAAAAATGCGATTTAGAGCCGTTTCCGGGTTTTTATAAGAAAGCTGAGATTTTTATATTTCCAGAATGCTCAAAATAATTTATTTAATAAATAAAATCAGTAGAAAAAGGTTTGGGGTCAAAAGAATGTATAAAACTCATTTTATGGCTTAAACGGTCAAAACCGGCATTAACCGAATCGACTTAGCGACGTATGATCCGATCAGCCAAAAATTAAATAAAAATCTTCAAAAATCCCAGAATATTATATAACATCAGTGGGTAAAAAGTTTTATATCGAAAAGTGGCCTTAAATAGGTTATACGCTAAATGCGCCGTTTATTTAACATAAAGATATAGTTTTACGCTATCGGCCATAACTCAAAATCTGGACCTCCAACTGGTCTCAAATTTTCGGTGCAAGTTTATAAATTAATAATAAAGATTTCTACTCTTTCACTTTTCCAAAAATCACGTTTTATATCAAAAAGGGCAAAATAGTCAACTTTTAAGCATAATCGGAAACATGCATATGAATCGGCTAAGCATAGACTCAAGTTGTAAAAATTCCAGAGAGTTATACATAAATAAAAATGGTCAAAAATAAACTCTAATACAGATCTCAAACATGCATGCACGGATCCGAATCGAGAGTCAACGAAAAAGTCGTTTTATAAGACTTTCGGTTCCGATCCGAGTTTATACTAAAGATTGTCGAGTTGATTATGATAAAACACATTCTTATATTCATTATAAGTTATTTTTGATGGTCAAACTGATTGCATGTCATCTACATTACCATTTACGCTATATTTCGCAAAAACGATTTCTGTTGACTTTTTAAGAACATCTTTGACTCGACAAATAGCATGCTTAGAGTGGGAATCAGAGAATACCCTTTTGAGGGTTTGTTTCCCACATAAATACCAACTTATAAGTGGTTTCAATTTGAGAAATGACAGAGCCAAACTCGTTTAATCGAAAAGTCAAACTATATGAACAACGGTTTGACTTTTAACTAATAATCTATGCTAGAACGGATTAGAGGATGATACGAATGCTTACAAAGGTCCTAGTGAAGTTTAGAAAGCACTTAGAGGCTGCCTTGTCGATCAGATTGTTCCTGGAAAAGTCTTGTGAGTTCTTGCAAGTTGTGGGTGTTCTTTGTTACAACACAAGTGCCCAAAATGTGAGCTTTTGATCTGATTTATAAAGGAAATCAGATGTTGTAAGGAGTCTACAAGTGTCTATACTTGCATGTCCATCCATTGGTGCATAAGGGAGGTGATAATAGCTGTCAAACACTCAAAATTCGGACTCAACAGCAGCTGATCGCGAATTCTGCACCTGGGGCTGCCAAACTTTGATTAAAAATGGCAGCTTTGGTCCCTGTCTTTACACGCGAGGTTTCGGCTATTTATTTTGACTCGTAAACCCTCAAATCTGGTTTTTAAGAACCTTGGGAGATTTACCAACATGGTAATGTCCTCTGATAACTTTGCGCTCACCCGAAAAGCCATGAAATTCGACGTAGACGCTTTTAACCCCTCAAGTACGGTTTTGGCCATAACTTTCTCATACGATAACGAAACTTCATGAAATTTTTACCACATATTCTAGTGAGTATATTTTAGCATTACAAAGCTTCGGGTCTGCCAAAAGTTCACTCAGAGGTATAAATTAAACATGTTGACACTTTTAGCCCCTATAGTTTGTAATTCCTCCCTTTCGTGCAATTTCCGCTTCGTATGATCTATGATCCATCCGTTTAAGGTTACAAACATTATGTAGGGTTATTATAGAGTCTAATTATCCATTGTTGACACTTTGGACCCTTACGTTCCATAGTTTTCACCGTTTGTCAACTTTAGTCCCTCTAAAGTTTGTTTTCGCTTATGCAAAGTCTATGACACGTGTCAATACATTATTGGACGAAAATTTTCGAGGTGTTACATCCTCACCCCTTAAAAGAAATCTCGACCTCGAGATTTACTGAAACAAATGAGGATATTTCTCTTTCATCGTGGATTCCACTTCCCACGTATATTCGGGACCTCTACGGGCATCCCACTTGACCTTAACAATAGGCACATGCTTCCTTTGAAGCTTCTTCACCTGTCGATCCTCAATCGACCAAGATTTTTCCACGAATTTCAAACTCTCATCTATGTGTATATCTGCACGTGGTATAACCAGTGATTCGTTAGCGAAACACTTCTTCAAATTACAGATGTGGAACACATTATGAATAGCGCTAAGCTCTTCAGGCAAGCTTAACTTATAAGCGACTGACCCGACACGTTCGACAATCTCGAAAGGTCCTATATATCTCGGGCTTAGCTTGCCTTTCTTACCCAATCGCATCACCCCTTTCCAGGGCGATACTTTAAGCAACACTTTATCACCTACATCGAAGTGAAAATCTTTGTGTCTTGGATCCGCATTCGATACGGGTTTATCATTATATCACAAGTCTTCCAACCGTTATGTGATAGTGCTTCTTGACTTATTGGCGAAATGTATCCTTTAACCCTTAGGGTGTAATACATTGCGAGCTCCACTAAGCTCCTTAAATGGGTTTTAGCTCATAAGTTATTTGATCTTGATATATTCGATCACTTCGAATGATTTCATATATTCAGAGCTTACTAGCCTGACAATTAACAGATTGGCACACCTTTCCAGGGTGATATCTTTTGCTGAACTTTATTTCTTAACAAGAACTTAGGAGGTTTGCTATTTCCATGAATCCTTAATTCTCTACCGAATACTGGCAACTTATAGATGGTTATGGATTTGCTCGATCTTATTCGTTGTTTCCAAGGCAACTTTCAGGTCCTTAGGATTGGACTCATCGATTTTCTGTCTAATCATAGATGGTCAACATCTCATCTATACAAAGTCCCCCAAGGAGCAGCCTTGATACTTATATAACAACTATTATAGAAAAGTTGATCTTAAGGTGAGATGGTTATTCTAATCACTGCTTAAAACAAATCTTAAGGGATAGTTAATTCTCATAGTTAGTCGAACAATCGACGATCCTGGGCAGCTGATGGAAATTCTTAATTGTTGCCTATTTTGGGTTGCGGTATTTCATGCATAAGCAAAATGAACCGTCTTTCTTAATTAACGATACCGATTTCTTCAGGATATCGAGTTAGGCTATATGAATCCTTTATTTTAAAACTTACTTAATTGGGGTTTCGAATTATCCAATGATGGTACTAGCCGACTTGGGGATTCATAAAGATACAACCCTAAATGGGATATAGAAATCTTAATTCTACTTGCCTCTCAGGAGGTAAACAAGGTAATCTTAGAAGAAGATAATCAAGATACAAGGAGATTACAGAGATTTTCCAAATCTCAGGCTCCAGTTCATCCATCATTTTCTTTGTCAGATAACTGACACATTTATGTCACAAGTCCAGGAATTCCTTAATCTGGAACATTTACTTTGGCAGATTCCATTCTGGATATCATCCTTGAATACCATTAGTTGACTTTAGTACCATATGACCATCGGGATATCTTCGTGGTCCCATGCATTAAACCTCCATACTGATCAGGCATGGAAGCAATCTATGGAACATGTTAAGATACACAAATCCCCATATGGCGCTTTTATCATACCATCTGGTATTCGTAATCGATTGAGATCAAGGAGATATCAACTGTATATGCCGACGCACCTCCTTTATAGAGAAGGTACTTCAAAAATTTTACGGCTGAAGGTTTCTGATGGGAACAGAAGGAATGGTTCTTACGATCTTGCTTGTAAGTTTTACCTTACACTTAATATCTGGGGTTCTTACGGGATATTTTCTAAAAGTTTGCTAAGCTTATGGTTTTATGAGAAACTTATCAGTACCTGAACCCAAACGAAATTCTCAGTACTAAAAATCACAATAGGGGATTTATCTAATATCATTATTAATGCGAACTGCCTCTAATCATTTATCGGGAGGGTTAAAACGCCTCTATTCTTAATCCTTTCAAACTCAGCTGCAGAATCTTTAACAATTTTTCGGGGCAGTCTTAGCTTTGACTGGTTATTTCTAGATCCATATAACGCGAGTAGCTGAGGTAGATCCATAATGGATTTATGACAAGCAGGCTTTGAACCTTAATGTGCCCTCTTATCGCCGGTGCTAACCACAAATAACTATTGCATTAAGCTTAGGCTTTGGGGTAATTTGAATAAGGCACTATCTCAGCCAATGAATTAAAATCTGCGGCATACTGTCGACGGTCTAAACTTTTGTGGCGAGAGTCAGAAAATTCTTATTCCATCTTTTTCCATTTCGATGCGAATAATAGATATTTCTAATAAGGTCCTTAACACTTGGTCCATCCCATAGTGTATAAGAGAATCTTTCTTGTGGACTTCATTAATGTCCTCATTAATTAAGGGTATTACCATCAAATGGCTGTGACGCATACCTTACAGTGCTCTCTTCAACTTAACCACTGATACACCTAATGGTTTCTACTTCCTCAATTAATTTCCTGCAATCGATGGCCCCTTTTTACTCATTGAAGTCTCTGGACTTCCCCGAGACGAAGTACTTTTAAGTACATCCAAAAGAATGGGCTCCTTGCCATTTATGGTTTTGCTGAGTTCATTCTTCGCATTTGAAGCGCGAATAAGGTTCTTCTCATGAGCAGCGACATGTGTTTTAGAGCAAACAGCAAACAACATTCAGTTCCTCGATCCTTTTCATGGCTCTTCTCCCAGCCTTTCCAATGGCTGCGATAATTACCGATTTGGAGATTAACTCCCTTGATATTGAGGTTTACTCCCGATGCACCGATAACATTTGTCGCATCTCTAGCATTGCGACCGTTGTTTGCCTTATACGAGTTTTCCCTACTCGAAGCTTTGGTATTAAATACCAGATTCAACAAGTGCTCAGGCAGTCCTTACCATGAGTCTTCCTTGAATTGCCAAGGGCTTAACATAAAAACTCTTGATAACTACTTGCTTCTCATTACCTTGACTATAGATTTGGTTACAGGATTACTAATCCATTACTATTATTATGCCGAGTTCCTATACTGCGGAAACAAGGATAGAGGATAAGGATGGTTCCTAACGGATATATCCATCTGATATTTGAAACAGTTTCTGGGGTACCATTGGCCAATCCTACTTTATACTTAACGCTTAGAGTTTTTAACAGGCAGATTCAAAGATTTATAAAATCCATTGTCTATGAAAGACTTATCTGAACCTCAATCAAGTATTACTCTAGCATGAGCGTTATTGATAAAGGAATTACCTGTTGCGATATTGGCATCCTGATTAGCTTCTTGAGCATCCATTTGAGGGTTTCCAGCGTTGTTCTTCTTAGTCTTTCCAGGCTTCTCGGTTTTATTCGGGCAGTTAGTTTTGATGTGCCCTATTTCTTTGCAACCGTAGCAGGTTGCGTCTCTAAACTTCTTGCAATCAAGGTCTTATGCTCCTTGGACTTGCAAATTCCACAGAGTAAAGGCCGGGATTCAAATTTGCATTTCCCGAGGTGGTTTTTCCTACAGATTTTGCATTTGGGCTTTTTATCTAACTGCCGGTTGTCTTTCGAGTCCTTTCCAGACCTAGCTGCTCCTTTCTTGGCAGCCTTAGGGCAATTAGTACTGATGTGCCCTTTTTCACCACAGCTGAAACATTTTGCATCCTTCATGTCCCTACATTCGTGGGACCGGTGGCCAGCTCTTTTACAGATGCCACATTGCTTTATCTTTTGGTTTAATCGACACTGCCCCCAATGTCTTCTTTTGCAGGTTTTACACTTGGGTTTTGCCTCCTTTGGCTTGAACTAGCTATAGCTTGAACTGGCCTTACCCTTTTTACAACCCTTACTCGGGGTGTCATCGGACTTTCGCTTGTGTCCCTTCAACGCACGGTCCACAGCGTTGTTTACGGCCGTATCTATCATAGTCTGTAACTCGGTGCTCGTTATATTCTGTCTTGCATCATCATTCTGATTAACTGGATGATTGGGAGTTTCAGAGGGGTCGGCCATGATGATGCTTCGAAGGCTACAAACCAAGAAGTAATAGCTTACTTAATTATAGGGAATTGTCGAACTTGATAATTTAAATAGCCATGGTGCAACAAACCATATAGGCCAATAGATAGTATTAAGTTTATTCGATCATGTTTTGCCTAGGTTTTTAAATAAACCATCCTTGGCGTTTAAATGGAATAAAATCCTTTATACTTACTAGACAGGGGACGTAAGCCACGACTGTCAATGTCATAGTGACATTTTATATAGCACAACGGCTTGTTCCATAGGACTTTTCGATGGCACAGATGCCTTGTCACTAGGGAAATTTTAAAACATAATCAATGATTCCTTTGGATCGGAAAATTTCATAATTCATTGTCTTGACAAGAAGTTATGAAATAAAACTATCGTTTTCCTGTATGCATCTTTGCCCGTAGGTATACATCCCAGGTGGATGTTTAGATGTGTACATCATGCTCGACGTTTATTAGCCATGATTCCTATCGATCATATAGGCTAATTAAGGGGTTTGGAAGTTCCTAATATAAAGGTGACAATCGCGATTTTATCGTATCACTGTTGTCGGGAGTGTTAACACGTTTTCAAGTGTTTAATAAGGATCTGAATCTCTTTAAACAGGTCTTACCATCTTAGCCAGGTCCCTAACGACATTCAAGCTAGGTTATACCCTTTGAGACTCTTTTTAATATAAATACTGGCAGGAAAGGAAAAATATTTATTTTATTCAGGATTTTCATTATAATTATCCTAAATTTATTTAAAAATTTAACTATGGCACAAAAAGCCTAGTCACGTAGACAAGTTTAATTTATAACCAGGATTTCCACAGAATCGAGGTATCTGGGTCTGAGTTACAGTTCATTACCCTTCTTGACAGTGAGTTGCAGACTTCTACTGTCTCTTAGTCCCAGAGGACGTTATTTATTACCCGTAGGCTCTTCATCCTTAAGGGATGGCTATTTTACTTACAGGGAATTTTAAATGCATCCCAATTTTCAAATTTATTACCCGTAGGCACTTCATCCTTAATGGATGGCTGTTTTACTTACAGGGAATTTTTAAATAAATCCCAATTTTCAAATTTGGCCTGTGTGATTTATACTGCATCACAATTTGCCCAACATGTTAACACACTTTCAGATGTTAACATAAATTTGGAATCTTTTTGACAGGTTCTACCATCTTGGCCATGCCTGCGACGACACGTGGCTAGGTTTCACCCCTAAGATTCTCTTTTTAACATAACGCAGATCAATCCTAAGTTGAGACGTTAATTATGGATCTGAATCTAATTATGGAGATACCATCTTGGCTCTGTCTTAAATGACACCTGAGCTAGGTCTTGTCCCTTTTTAGATTTTGCCATCTTATAATAATGGTAGATCTTGCAAAAAGGAATGTTACTTTAATTTATTTCATATATTATATTCTTATATATTGAATAAATGAAATTTTGATAAAGTATTCCAATGACTTTAAAAATACTGAATTGCCCAAAAAGGGACTTAAAAGAGATGATGTTGTCCTCAAAGGGACCAAAAGATAAATATCGTTATAAAGCCTTCTAAGGAAACGATCTTCAGTAAAAGGAGCCTCTTCCTCGTTATTTTATTTCTGAATGCTTTCTCCTTGGATGTTCATTTCATTTTAGCCGTGGTACGAAGCTCAGCATCTCGGGGCTCCGGGTGTGGAGAACTCCTATTACGGCTCCTTCGCTTGGCGACGTATCCAATATATAAAATAATTGGAAGCAATAAATTCCAGATTAGAATCAGGAGTATTCCTATGTTAAGTCTAGACTCAGAAGGTTAAGGAATTTGCTATTGTGTCATTGAGATTAAACACAAAAGGCTAGTGTTTAATTCACTCAATGTTGGCTCTGATACCAACCTGTCACACCCCGATCTCCACGTGTCACCGGTGGGCCCGGTGTGGGGTAAGGTGACGTGGTTGGCATCGTCATAGACAAACAACACAATATAATAATGCACAGCGGAAGCAGAAATAGATTCATTTCAACTTTAAATAAAATGTAATAATAAATATCATATGTAGTTGAAACGGATCCACAGGCGGATCAAATAAAATAAGATAATTGTTCAACAGTTATTGTCGTCCGAGCTTGCGAGACTATTATGGACGCTCTAGGAGACAGCCAGCCTAGTACGTGTAGTACCTGCACTTAACCTTTTGGGAAAATACGTCAGTTTACACTGGTAAATACAAGTTAACTGACTCATTTTGAAAATGATTGAAAATTTATTTAAATGCACATGGCATAAAACATTTTTATAACTTGGGATAATTATGCAGTATAAACTTGTGAACGAATTACATGCTACTCGTACGTTTGGTAGCCCGGGATCTTCTGTCCGGGTTAAAGATTAATTGACACACCACATTAATGAGTTATACACGACGGGTGTACGCCTACACCCCGTGCTCTGGTCGTGGCCATCTCGTAAGATAATGCCAAGGATATCCGGGACACGGTCAATAACCCCCCAAATGCTTAAAGTAAAACAAGACTGTTTAAACGAGTCGGACAAACTATTCCAATTGCATACCCAGGGGTGCAAGATTTGAACGCTCGATCAAGCGGTATTCTATATACCGTACCCCAAGCCCGTATAGGGAAAATAAGTTAAAATGTATTTACCTGAGTAAGTATGAATCACAATTGGTAAGTGTAGATAGCTTTTACTGGGCCTCCTATTCTGGAACAAAGGTTTATAATAACCTATTAGATTCCTAACGGGTCTTTATTTAAGCTTTAGCTTAGACCGGTTAGTTTTAAGGACGATACGGTACAAGCGCACGATTAAGCGAAAGACCGGATAGAATGTGATTTAGACCCGACAAGTTTGAATACTTGTATAATATGGGTATACTAATTACATTCTGGATTTTGAGATAAAAATGATAACGTTTGACCCGTTTCGGTCAATTTACGCAAACTAGTTACGTAAACCGAACCGAACGCAAAAAGGGCGTTACGGGTAGCCAAAAGAGTCAAATGCAAGTTCCCTGATATAATATGCTTTAAATATGATATAATATCAGTAAGTTATGTTCTATTATGCCCCGAATGTATTTAAACTCAATTTACGCCTCATAAGGGCATTTTGGTCATTTAAAAGATTATAAAAGAGTCAATTTGGAAATCTGAGTTACGGGTCTGAATTATACAGTTAATATACTTAATTTGTCATGTTATAACAGTAGGGTATGACCCGTATACAAAACTTATTATTTACAATCAAACTATGCACCGTAGGGGTATTTTAGTAATTTCACAAGGGCTAAAAATGTCAAAACTGGAAATCTGAGTTCAAAATCTTATACTTACTGTTATTATATGAAAATATGCTAAATACATCAGTAGGTATCATCTTTATATGTTTAATATGAGTATAACGCTTACTATGCGCTAAAAACGCTAAAAATGCGATTTAGAGCCGTTTCCGGGTTTTTATAAGAAAGCTGAGATTTTTATATTTCCAGAATGCTCAAAATAATTTATTTAATAAATAAAATCAGTAGAAAAAGGTTTGGGGTCAAAAGAATGTATAAAACTCATTTTATGGCTTAAACGGTCAAAACCGGCATTAACCGAATCGACTTAGCGACGTATGATCCGATCAGCCAAAAATTAAATAAAAATCTTCAAAAATCCCAGAATATTATATAACATCAGTGGGTAAAAAGTTTTATATCGAAAAGTGGCCTTAAATAGGTTATACGCTAAATGCGCCGTTTATTTAACATAAAGATATAGTTTTACGCTATCGGCCATAACTCAAAATCTGGACCTCCAACTGGTCTCAAATTTTCGGTGCAAGTTTATAAATTAATAATAAAGATTTCTACTCTTTCACTTTTCCAAAAATCACGTTTTATATCAAAAAGGGCAAAATAGTCAACTTTTAAGCATAATCGGAAACATGCATATGAATCGGCTAAGCATAGACTCAAGTTGTAAAAATTCCAGAGAGTTATACATAAATAAAATGGTCAAAAATAAACTCTAATACAGATCTCAAACATGCATGCACGGATCCGAATCGAGAGTCAACGAAAAAGTCGTTTTATAAGACTTTCGGTTCCGATCCGAGTTTATACTAAAGATTGTCGAGTTGATTATGATAAAACACATTCTTATATTCATTATAAGTTATTTTTGATGGTCAAACTGATTGCATGTCATCTACATTACCATTTACGTTATATTTCGCAAAAACGATTTCTGTTGACTTTTTAAGAACATCTTTGACTCGACAAATAGCATGCTTAGAGTGGGAATCAGAGAATACCCTTTTGAGGGTTTGTTTCCCACATAAATACCAACTTATAAGTGGTTTCAATTTGAGAAATGACAGAGCCAAACTCGTTTAATCGAAAAGTCAAACTATATGAACAACGGTTTGACTTTTAACTAATAATCTATGCTAGAACGGATTAGAGGATGATACGAATGCTTACAAAGGTCCTAGTGAAGTTTAGAAAGCACTTGGAGGCTGCCTTGTCGATCAGATTGTTCCTGGAAAAGTCTTGTGAGTTCTTGCAAGTTGTGGGTGTTCTTTGTTACAACACAAGTGCCCAAAATGTGAGCTTTTGATCTGATTTATAAAGGAAATCAGATGTTGTAAGGAGTCTACAAGTGTCTATACTTGCATGTCCATCCATTGGTGCATAAGGGAGGTGATAATAGCTGTCAAACACTCAAAATTCGGACTCAACAGCAGCTGATCGCGAATTCTGCACCTGGGGCTGCCAAACTTTGATTAAAAATGGCAGCTTTGGTCCCTGTCTTTACACGCGAGGTTTCGGCTATTTATTTTGACTCGTAAACCCTCAAATCTGGTTTTTAAGAACCTTGGGACATTTACCAACATGGTAATGTCCTCGGATAACTTTGCGCTCACCCGAAAAGCCATGAAATTCGACGTAGACGCTTTTAACCCCTCAAGTACGGTTTTGGCCATAACTTTCTCATACGATAACGAAACTTCATGAAATTTTTACCACATATTCTAGTGAGTATATTTTAGCATTACAAAGCTTCGGGTCTGCCAAAAGTTCACTCAGAGGTATAAATTCAACATGTTGACACTTTTAGCCCCTATAGTTTGTAATTCCTCCCTTTCGTGCAATTTCCGCTTCGTATGATCTATGATCCATCCGTTTAAGGTTATAAACATTATGTAGGGTTATTATAGAGTCTATTAATCCATTGTTGACACTTTGGACCCTTACGTTCCATAGTTTTCACCGTTTGTCAACTTTAGTCCCTCTAAAGTTTGTTTTCGCTTATGCAAAGTCTATGACACGTGTCAATACATTATTGGACGAAAATTTTCGAGGTGTTACAGGTTTCCAAGATTGTTTTGATTCAAACTTGGATCTTTTCGAAATCCAAGTTTGTTTGGTTGATTTATGTGTTTCAACCTCAACTTTATTTTTCCGTTCAACATCAACAGACTTTGGATTTGGACATTTACGACCAAGATGTCCAGTTTGATTGCATTTAACACATGTTATTTTTGAAACATCTATAGCCTGTTGTTGTTGCTTTTTCTGAGCATAGAACTCTTCATTAGACTGTCGTCTAAATTTGAGTTCTTTCTCTTCCTCTGAACTTGTTCCGTGAACAAAGTTCATCTTTTTCTGAAAGTTTTTCTTTTCAAACCTTTTCTGATTTTGTTTCTTTTTATAACCCAAACCAGCCTTCATGTTTTTCTTTTTGTAACCAGGTTTGTTATAAAAAGTTTTCTTGCTCGCTTTTCCGGCAAATTTTTCAGTGTCAGACTTCTCAATTTCTACCAGTTTGAATACCTTGTCAATCTTTTCCAAGATCACATTCTGAACCAGGACTTCAATATCTGAGAATAATTTGTCGATCCAATTATGGTATAAGCCAATCCTATCGATAGGGCTGAGCAGTATACGGTTCAGAACCGCCAGAACCGGGGAACCGAACCGGAACCACAAGATCCAAACCATATTTTTGTATATAGGGTCCGGTTCCGGTTCTTTAGTTTGAGTTAAAACGGTTCCCGGTTTGGTTCTGGTTAAAACCACGGTTCCGGTTAAAGAACCGCTAGAACCAGGTGGGATTATAAATATTTAAAACCCTATTTTATTAATGGGCTTTTCAACATCATATATGACCATCCTAATTCTTATTCCTTCTTCTTATATTCACTCCACGATCTCATCTTTCATCTTCTAATTCTTCTCCATCTCTCAACCCTAACCCTAATTGCTATCATACAAGTTCATCTCCATCAACATCCTACAAATACAGGTACGCTATTCAACATGACCTTTTTTTATGATTGCATATAAATATTCTTTCTAGATGTTTGCTTTCTGATACATATAGTTTTCTGTATGTGAAAATAAAAATTGAACAAAAATAATCAAATCAATGTTGATCAAATTGTAAATGTGTATATAAATAGTGTATCGCTTGGTAAATACAGTAGATGCATTACTGATCAATCTATTCAGGTGAACCAAGTACAGTAGATGCATTATTCGTTTATTTTTTTTAATTGTTAACACTTGGTTGCATTTAGATGTTTATGAGAAGATTGAAAGGATGAAAATCGAATGAAGTTTGAAGATGTTTGTTTTAATTGTTAACACGATGGTTGTAATAGTTTTATTTAGAGTTTGTTTTATGGCTTGAAATTTTTTTATTGTTGCTTTGCTACTTTTATTTTGGTTGGTTTGAACTTTAAATGTTGCAACTCTTAATTAATGTTTTAAATGGTTTGATTCGTTTTTATTGAATTGTAAATTTTACGATTTAAATGTTAACCGGTTCCTGCGAGAACCGTTTACACGAGAACCGTTTAAC
The DNA here is from genome assembly GCF_002127325.2 of Helianthus annuus. Taxonomy (NCBI): domain Eukaryota; kingdom Viridiplantae; phylum Streptophyta; class Magnoliopsida; order Asterales; family Asteraceae; genus Helianthus; species Helianthus annuus. The sequence goes on along the minus strand of NC_035435.2, from coordinate 5,835,594 downwards.
CGGTTCAGAACCGAACCGGAACCGTTATAATACGGTTCGGTTCTGGTTCTTAAAATTAGCAATTAACGGTTTCGGTTAGGTTCCGGTTTGGTTCGGTTCGGTCCGGTTCTGAACCGTTGCACAGCCCTACCTATCGAATCATCATTCGCATTTTTTTCAGATTTTGAATTTTTAAGATAACTTTCATGAAAACTTCCCTCATTTTCATCATGTGACTCAGACTTATCTGTTTTGGTAGAATCATCTTGCAAAACACTTTCAACAACCTTACCTACCACCTCTGAATCACTCGTATCATCAGATTTGGAATAGGTTATGTCAATATTATCTGGCAATTGGTCAACCATGTTGAAAGCTTTTTCCACCTTCTCGTCATCATAGAATGTAAACCTTTTCTCAAACGGTGGTGGAACCTGATGATATTCTGAACCAATTCCTTTCTTGTTTTTCTCAGAATCCTTATCATCCGGTTTTATGTTGAAAATACATTCAAGAACATATGATGAAGTGTGATAACTATGCAACTTGTTATTATCTTGTTCTAAATCATCCATTTTACGTTTAAGCTCAGCAACCTCTTCAATATATGAATTTACAACTTGTTGCTTTATCTCATATTGTTTTTTAAGAGTTTCAGATGTCTTAGAACAATATTTCAATCTCGATTGAATAAGTTTCATTTGACTTTTCACTACTTCATATGACTCTTTTGTAATATGATATGCAAGTTTTATTGAATCATACTCTGTTTTCATTTCTTGAAAATCATTTTCTTTTTGTGACAACTCTTCAGTCATTACTGTACACTTTTCTTTCAAAATCTCATTTTCTTTTTCTAAAACTTTACATTTTTGTGTCAGCTTTTCATCATTATCTTTTAAAATCTTTTCATTTTCAAACATTTCTTTGCATTTATCTTTGAAAACTTTATCAATTTTAATAAATTCCATGTTTCTTGTTCTGAACTTTTCATCTTTTTCAGTACAAGCACTGCACGTTTCCACACAATTCTTGCATTGTTCAACAGTTTTATTTAACATTTCAGAAGATTTAGTTGAAGTATTTACCTCAGTAGTTGGCACCTCGGCATTTTCTGTCGTCTGCTTCTGATCAGCATCCTTCTCCTGCTGTTCCTCAGCAACAGCATCACCAGCATCAGCTTCACCAACCGTTTTTTCAACTTTTCCATCAGTTTTCTCCTGATTTTCTTCATAAATCTCTTCTTTCTTCTTCAAACTCTCTTCATCCTGTTGTTTTTCAGTAATAGCTTCTTCTGCTGTTGGTTTCTGATCTTCTTCACCAGTTGCTTCTTCTTCTTTCTTCACCTCTTCATCCTCTCTTTCTGCAACCTTCTTCAATTCATCTACCAAATTTTCAACATTTTTCTTCATTCTTTCTTCATCTCTTTTCTGCAAACTAGCCATCATTACTCCCCTGATAATCTTATCCATCTTCTTCAGATAATCTTTATCTTTTTCTTTATTCGAATAGAATTCGCCGGACAGAGGAATAACCGCAAGCACATCATGATACACCACCTCTCGTTTATGAACGACCGGATCTCCCTTGCGATTGATATAACACTTTCTTTTCTTGTCCCATCTTTTACAACTTTTTGCATCTTCATACTCTTCTTGCATTTTTTCTATTCTACAATCTGCAAAAAAATCTTTCTCTAGGCGTTTTCTCTTGTAGGATTTCTTCTTTTGTTCTCTCTTTAATCTCAGCAACCAGTGCGCTCTTTTTCACCTCAGCAATCAATGCACTCTTTTTCACTTCAGCAATCAATGCACTTCCATCATCATCTATATAATCACCCCAGTTGAAACCTTCATCATCATGAATTATCTTACGTTTGGCATGATCAACCGACACTAAAGCTTGTGACTTATCTTTCGATGAACTTCCAGCAATTTGCTTTACAATTTCTCCAGAAGTATGCTCACCGGTTTTATGATAAATTGCTTTTTTGTAGTAGTCAACACGGAATGGATTACCTTGATCATCTACTTCTCGGTTAACACACTCCCTCTTGAAGTGACCCTTCTGTTTACATCGAAAACATGTCACTTTTGATTTGTCAAAACCAAGCTTAGTTCTTAACAACCCACCCAATCCCTGTCTTCCTGTTATCTCCATGAATCGTTGTGCTCTAAGAATCCCACTAGCCAAACACCATTTAATATCAATGAGTTCCATCTCCTCCGGATCTATCTGGTCATAATCTTCTTTTGTCAACTAGGGATTTACTATTCTCCCTGCTACCAGACTCTCGTACGATTCCAGAATTGATGCTAGAAAACTCATTTGTTGTTTAGCCGCATTGATTCTCATTGTTGGAGTATTTTTCAATTTTAGAGCAATGTTGCAGAGAATCTCATCTGGTTCTTCTAAGTTTGAAGCTGTTGAAGATGAATGATAACCTGGATTGTAACTTGATGAGTTTTTCTGTGACTCTTTCAACTTTTCGACACTGAAAGCTGTACCAATCTTTGGTGATTCATTGTTTGATGGTAAGCTTCCTTTGTAGTAAAGACCCACGTTTTGCTGATAAGTAGTGTTGCTCATTTTGCTCTGTTTTTGCAACTCAAGCTCATGACTCTCAATCTTTTCAATCAAAGCATCCAAAGTAATTTCATCAAACAACACAACATTTTTCAAAATAAACACAAATGTTTGCCAATGATCAGCTCGTGGTAATGCCTCGATAACTTTATCAATAATTTCTTCTCTAGTTTTAGTTATCCAAACCTGTCAAGTTCAATTTTTAAATGGCAAAACCTCTCAATCATTTGCCTCACTGTTTCACCTTTTAAACTATCAAAAAAATCAAATTCCTTTTTAAGCATTGAAATTTTGTTCTTTTTAATTTGTTTTCCTCCCTCAGCTTTCACTCTCAACGCTTCCTAGACAGACTTTGACGAACCATCATGATTACGTAAAGCAAAAATATCATCTCTGATGGATTGTTGAATTAATGCAATCATTTTTTCTTCGTAAGAAAATTTTCTTTTGTCTTCATCTTCTAAGCCGGCAAGTGAAATTTCTTCACCTTTATCATTTTTTGGTCTATGATATCCAAATTCCAAACAGAACCAACTCTCATGAGCAAACGCTTTTGCCCAGTTAAGAAACCTTTTTTCCACCAAGTGTAGTCTTCAATGTTATCAAGCTTTGGTGGTTTAGAATGAGTTCCGTAAAAGTTTTCATGTTTTATATTATCATTTATAGCTTTGGAAATACTTTTCGGTGCAACAGTTTGTGTCTCACTCGACTCAGAAGTGTAAGATTTGTAAAACGTGTTGTAGAACTCTTCGGCCGTGATAACCTGCAAACACAATCAAACACTTGATTAAATTTGAAAAATTAACAACAATCACTCTCCGTTCGTACGAAGCTATAAAGGTGAGTTCGTACGAAGCCAAGTTATACAAGATCACAACTATTGAACTGGGTTCGTACGAAGGTGCGTTCATACGAAGCTATGTAATGAACAGATCAGACAATATTGTGAGTTCGTATGAAGCTATGGTGTGGCTTCGTACGAAGCTACGCTGCGAAGAACAAGAACACGTTTTTCATTTTTTCACTGATTTGAATATGATTTTGTTAAAATTTAGATCTGAAACTTTGTAGGCTTATTCAAAAACGGTTTTCACACAACATATTCAAAAATCAGCCGATTTTAACCGTTAAAACTTCGTAGATCTGAGGTTTAAGTTTCAAAAGAGATGTATAAGAAGTGTAGAAGAAGATATGATGATTTTGGCTCTAAATTTGGTGTAGAAACTTGAATCTTCGTATCTCTGATCCTTGCAAATAATCACCCGCTCCGATACCACTTCGTGTCTTTGAAACCTTTGCAACCGGTATTTTTGTTGCAAGTTTATATTTGATGCATGAAATGTGGAGAAAGTTTTCTCCAACATATCTTCCTCCGTAACAGTTTGCCCACAGAATCGGAGCATTGAGCATATTCTAAAAAAAGTAGAGGTGTATTCATTCACTTTTTTAAAATCTTGGAACCTGAGATTGTTCCATTCATCTCTAGCAGTGGGAAGTAAAACTTCCCTCTGATGATCAAATCTGCTTTTTAAATCTTCCCACAAAACGTATGGATCCTCACAATTTGAATATTCAAATTGCAACATCTCATCAATGTGTCTATGGAGGAAGACATCGGCTTTTGCCTTGTCTTGATCGCTACAATCATTCCATTCCTTTATTGTTTCCAAAACACCCATTGATTTGAGATGTCGCTTAACATGTGCCGTCCATGGCATATAATTTTCTCTGGTGATATTAAGAGCCGGGAATTCAATTTTTTCGATGTTTGCCATTTTGTTGCTAAACATAAATAAGATAAATATTAAAATCTAAATACTCATTAAAAATAAGATAGCATATATAGGTACAGCTATAAACAAATAAATGAATACATAAGTACTAAAAAGATGAGGTGGAAGCTCATACACTAAGGTCGGCAACAATATTAAAATTATGCCGGCCAATATTAAAACCGGGTGAATCATCTTCGAAATTTTTTTCCTGAATAGCCTGGAGAAGAAAACTGTTTATTGCGGAAAAAATGAGTTTGATAATTTGTAATTTATAGTGGTAAATTATAACTGTTTTGCAACGGTTATATTACCATTTTTATAGCCGTTATATAGCGGTTATATATATGTAGGGGAAGGTTCATTTGAGAAGAAAATTTTATTGAGAAGAAAAAGAATAAAAGGGTACAATTGTAAAACATTAAATAGTTTTTTTCTCATCTTATTTATTATTATGTTTGACTAATTAATTAGTCATTATGACTATAATCCTCAACACTAAATATTTTTGCCTACACACGTCAAAAGTTATCCTACACGTTTCGAAATTTATCCTACACATATTGAAATTTATCCTACACAACTCGTAATTTATCCTACACGCCTCGTATTTATCCTACACTATAAATGAATTTTTATTTTTATTTTTTGTGACAAATATATATCTTAAAAATAAGTTACAAATTTAATATAGTTAGTTATTAAAGATGAAACTACCAATTAATGATATATGTAAGTTTACTAATATACCCTTATAGTTATATTAAGTAAAAATATTAAATGAATTCTAATGAAGCATTCCTATTGGTTGAAATTTCTTCTTTTTTCTTCTTACAAAGAATTTTTTCTCATTTGAACCCTCCACTATATATGTATGTATGTATTTATAATAAATGATGTATTAAAGAAGTGTTATTTTAAAAGATATAAAATTAGGATGCATAATAATAAGAATAAAAATGTTAGTATACATAAATGTAAACTCTAAATGAAATGTGAGCGTGTGTGTATAAATAAAAGTTAGTTGCGATAAAAGTAAAAGTAAGATGCATAATTAAATGTTAGATTGTTAGTAATCCCGTAGTTACGAAATATGTATATTAAAATGTTCTTTTGTACTTAATTTTTTTTAAAGTAAATTATAAAGTTAATGAAGTGCTTACATTGCTTATGATGGGTATCTTTTGGGCTTAAGGTCTTCTTTGATTAGGATATAAGCGACTCGTGCTAATAACGTGTTATAATATAACAAGAATTAACACAAGATTAGTGCTAAAACTTTAAGAACTTTAGAAATGTTATAAGAGCAAGAAGAAGAGAATTGTATAACTTATGAAATAGTATACAGGAGGTGCATTTTCTCTTCTACCTTGAACTAGTATTCATACTACAAAAAGATTAATTATTTGGTAGACAAGGTTAACTATTTGGTAGACAAGATTAACTATTTAGTAAACAAAGTTATCCATAAGTTTGACAAAGAGTTCATCCACTTGCTTGGTAAATCTAGAGGTAAATCTTGATCTTCATGGTAAACTTTATATAATATTCATAACACTTAAGAAAATTTGAACTGTTATACATGCATTTGATGAATTTGATAGTTGAATAGGGAGTAAACTACAATTTGAGTCCTTGTGCTTAACAGTGAATGGCAAGTAGAGTCCCTATTTTGCAAAATTGAACAATTCAGTCCATGTGGTTGTCGATTTGAATCAATCACGTCCCTCTTGACCGAATTTGTTAGTTGACCATTAGTTGACCGATGAAATGTCTAAAATACCCTCGTATGATTATATTTTAACATAAAAATTACTAAAAAAACCTTTAATTTAGATCATCTTCAACCTTAATTCTTCACATCATCTTCAACCTAATGAATATCATATTTCCCTTCATCATTATCAAAACCTTAAACAACAAACAAAAACTTCAAGCCCTAATATTCTTTATCACAAAAATACAGCCACAACTACAAACAAATTCTGCAAGCCAAACACTCATATACACAGCCGTAATCATCATATTCTATCTTCTTCCTCTTCTTAAATTTCTTTAGATTTATTGAACCCACAAAATCCCGAATCGAGCTGCTCGAACCCACAAGTGGCCAGACCGATGGTGCACACCAGCTTCGTCCTCCGGATTGTTTTATTATGTTACCGGCACTTATTATATTATCAGAAAGAGGAAAAATAAATAGATAAAATAGTAACCAAAAGAGAAAAGTAAATTAATAAAATCCTGTCATGACCAAAAGAATATCAATACGTGGATTTCCATCAATCGAAAACATTTGTTCAGTCAGAATCGGTTAGGTTCATCGGGGTACCGACACTCATATAGCCTACGATCCCAAAGAAACACTCTATTTTGAACGCAATTTTGCTTTCAACATTTGTAACGGAACACAAAGGTCAAAAAATTAACTAAAGTCGCGTATTTACTTAGGTTTTTTTATTAACATGCGCGAGTTATCAAAGAAAGATCATATCTAGAATATAATATATTTAATTTAAGAAAAAACACTCTATCATGTGGAATGATTAAGCTATTATTCATTTTAAATATACGATATTTATCGTTTATCTACATGTAACTAAGGTTGGTGTGTGCAAGGTGTGATATGTTTTTATTGATATTTTAAGCCCATTTTACATATTAGTCAAGTTTTAAATTTATAAAACACGATATTCTACTAACACTAAACACACACTTGGGCAAGTGCACCCATCGTGAGTGTAGTATAGCGTTGGTAAGATACCGAGGTCGTCCAAGGACACAAGAGTTTTTAGTACCGGTTTATCCTCAACGTCTAATCAATATAAACTTTTTGAGAAAAGGTTTTAAACATGAAAACAAAAATTAAAAATGCAGAAATAAAAATAAAATAAAAACAGATAGACAAGACGAATAACTTGGATCTGACTCGCCTTTTAAGTATCCTTTGATGATTTTTGCACTTTCGGACTTTTTAAGAGATTATCTTAGTTATAGTAGTAGGCCCCTCTTTTGAAGGTGACGTTACCCTCAACCCAGTGGTTTGAGTCAGCAAGAATACAATCCCAAATGGTCGGAATATTGAAAGATAATTAATTAAGTTATTAATGCGAAAAGTGGTAGGCCCCTCTTTTGAAGGTGACGTTACCCTCGGCTAAGTGGTTTGAGCAGGGATGCAATCCCAAGTAGCCGGTTTAATATATAAATAGTAGTTTACATATGAGGGGATCAAGCCATTCGCAACCCCGCCATCCAATACCAGTGGGTATTGAAGGAGGTCCTAGTAAGCTTGACCCAGGTCCTTGCAGGATCTATACACTGAACAAGGCAAGAACCTTACTAAATCATTCCCTTAACCCCCGACCAGGTAGTCAACATATCTCTATATAGACCGTAGAGATATGAATGGTGTAAATCTTTTACTTTATATAGACAGTAAAGTAATGCCAAGACACCACGGACAAATGATAAAGAAAATTCACCTTCAACATAAGAAACTAGTTATTAAAGTCATTAATACAAAACCAAATAAAAAGTGCCGAAAGATTAAAAATCAAAAGTAATACATAAAAGACTTGTCTTCACCAAGTGATGTAAGAGGCTTAGCTAAACATGACCTTTAATTGGCAAGAACTCTTACTATCAATCTTGGATTCTGAGACTACTACACACACTCTAAGGTGGATGATGGATGATGGTGGTGGATGTGGGTGTTGTAGTGGTGGTGGAGTGGTGGCAAAGTGGGAGAGTAGTGGTTTGCCAAGGGATGCCTTTGAAGTGAGCCAAGCACCCCTATTTATATCCTGAACTATAACACCCTGCTTACTAATTAATGATTTTATATATAATTACCAACGATTAGATGTGTAGTTAAGACTACACATCCTATAAAAATACGGGTTTATTGAAACTTTTACAAATCATGAGTTATACTACATCGCGTGATCATATGTTTGATCCTTATGTATCAAGTCAAAACTAATGTTTTAATGGTTTTGACCCTAGGTGATTTACAACATGGCAAAGTGCGGAAGCGTGTATCTATAACGTGTTCGGTCCTTCGTTGAGCTTGATCGTCTTCCGGCATCCAAGGTGTACCTACATTTCATAAACATGAAATGCTTTAGTCATACAGGACTTAAGACGCGTCTAAACGAGTCCGAGAAACAATTGATAATAAAAACACAAAAATTTCAACCTGACCTCCACCGTAAATTACGGTGGCACCGTAATTTACGGTGGCCACTGGTTTTACATGCCCCTACCGTAAACCAGTAGGGGGCCACCGTAAGGCTTTTCATCTCCACCGTAAATTACGGTGGCACCGTAATTTACGGTGGACCCTGCATCCAGTTTTCCATTTTTGCCGTAAATTGACACGAAATCTTCCGTATCTTTCAAACCGCTAGTCCGTTAGGCCTACCGTTTCTTCCCACGTGTTTGTAATATGATTTTCCATCATTTGGAGTTAAAATCCGACATTCGGCTTAACAAAATTTAAGACTTCTAAGTCTTCGACTTATTACCCTTTATACCAAATTTTGACCCGGTTATGCATTTTATCAAACAAACGTATTTATTTGATTCCTATATTTCATACACTTCATCAAATAATTGTGATATACCATATTTGGTTCTAATCATAGGTTTATTACACAAATTAAACCCGTTTCCACTAGTATGCTTATTTTGACCCGTTAAGGATATTTTAAGCACTTTTAAGCTCAATTTCGCTTTCATTCTAATCTAGCGTTGTAACCTATATCTCTTATCTAGTACTCTTCCATCACAACTAAACGTGTGTTGGATTTAAAGTAGATATCTAGGTGTCCCGAATTTATACCTCTTGAAATATCATTTTACGGCAAAGACTCATATGGAGTCTTTTGGCTCAAGAATTTCATCTTCCACTACCCGTACTCGTTCTAAACTTTTGTTTAATCATAAGACTCCTTTCCAAACAACCTCTAAGAGTCGTTTGTTCAATTTAGCCTACAAGGGCGTTTTGGTCGATTTTGATCCTTCTTTTACAATGAAGGGCTATCACCAATTATTCGACCAAATTAGCACTTTTACATACATCATAAATAAGCGTACCTGGCTCGGATCGACAAATAGACCCGATTTTAATACCTTGCTTTATATTCGCTAATTTAGAACGATGCGGATATCCATTGGATATCTATTCCTGTAAGCATATGACTCGACAAAAGAATCATTAGTCTATATAGTCAAAAGGTGTTGTCTACACCTTTTGACCCGTTTGGCCGAATTGACCATTTTTTGCGGAATGATATTTATTATCATCTACTCTACATGACTCTTCCCGTTTAACACCGTACGGAAATTTTAAATATAAACCGTGTATTTCTTTCGACATAATATGACCAAATTATCGATTTACTTCTTTTTAACCATTATTATGGTTTCTATCATCTTTGATTTTTTTGTTTCGTTCGACTACACGATGGAACATCATATTTCAATTGTTTAGATATTTCATTCATAATTTATATGAATAAGAAAGCATTCTACAATTTAAGATTAGTGTAAGCTATACTTACCTTACATCCGAATTATGCTTTTCCGCCATTCTTGCTTCGTTTGACCCGCTTCCTTTCCAAGCCTCCACCTAGCTTGTCAAGCGTCAAACTATCATCATAATTCGTAAGACGGTTATATCAGTCATCATTAATTATGACTATTCCATCTTACATATTTTCTATCACAATTACCATTCGATCTTATTAATGGTCGGTATGACTATTTAAAAGTCAATTCACCAATTAACACTTATGATTGCACTATCAAGTTCACAAGACTCAATTAGGCACATTATCAACACTTAATTCTCATTTAGTCATTTTAACAAACACCTAATGTGCATGATTTTACATATTTACTAACTAGTCCATAACTAGTTATCTTTACCAAGATTTACATCAAAAATCAAACCTCTATGTCTAGTGTTCATGGACTATATCAAGAACTTATTTCAAAACAATCAATATTCATCAAATTAACACTCTAATTCAAGTGTTCTTCATATTGTCAATAAATCCATTTAACACACATGTAGGTAATCACCAAATCATTCAAGTCATAGCATCATATGTATGATTTTCACTTAGGGTTTCGTTCCTAAGCAAGCATTCATCACTAATCTAGCCATAGCTTCTCTAATTCATGCCTAATTCGCGATTAGGATGATTATCAAATTTTTACAACTTCACGAATGTTAGAAATTCAACATACCTCACGATCCCCTTGACTTGGTGATCGTTTCTACACGTTCATGCATTGATTTGGATCTTGATTCGAGCTTCAATTTGGTGAATTTGTTGATTCTAGGGTTAGCTCCCATGGAGGTTGTCTCCTGCTTCATCTCACGCACGCACACACACTCTTGTGTGTGTGTTATATTTTATTTTTAAGTTTATATTTCCATTTTCAAGTTACCCGGCTTTGGTCCCTCGTGTTTGGTTAGTTATTAATTAGGTCACAACCTAATTATTTTCAATAATATTCCCACTTATTAACTAGGTTTAATATTCCTAGTTAACTTAGCGGGTTCGGGAATATTTATGACTAAGTTTATTTTAGGTCCCGTTAACTCGGGCCTTTTATCCATCTTATTCCTTAAAAGCTTTTATTCGCTTCTTATTTAATATTAGGATTAATTATTTAAATCCTAATATTTACCGGGTAAGTTTTACCACTAACGGTATTTTACCCGTCTCTTAGTGCTAATGTGGTTTGATCACCAAACCCATTTTCGGGGTGTTACAAGTCTACCCCCCTTAAAGAGGTTTCGTCCTCGAAACCTTGCTTACATAGTTCATTGAGTTCTAAACTCAATGCGTTTGACTTGAGTAATCTCTTAAGCATTACTCATACTTTTACCAAGTGTTAGTATTACCAGAAAAATTATGGTAACAGAACCTCTACGTACCTCATACGACATAATGTAACTTGACATAACGTAATTCCGTTATTTTCACTAGTTTAGTTAACTTAGCGATTTCCATCGCTTTTATATATTATCGAACTCTTAGTGAATCTGTTACATTGACCCGTTTAAAGGTCTTTAGTGAAATCTTTCACTTTTAGCGACAATTTCTTCTGTTTTCAAAATTCATTTATTCGGTTCAGTTATACCGAATCTATCGCTTACAAGCAACCAAATTACTTAAATGACCTTAACCGGTCTCGCTAACTAGACTTATTAGTCCAGTTACTTTTTACCGCTTGCTTGGTTATAATGTGATTCTACTTCACATTACATTTCTTGACCATGATTGTGTTACATCATGTTTAATTTATATCAAAATTTCATTTTCGAAAATATCACTTTTTGAATATATCGTCTTGCGTTTTATCAGTGTCAAGACTTGTATCTTTCATGCTTACTATTTAAATTCCTATCAGAATTTATATTGGTAATAACGTTGTTTCTTACTAAAATCGAAGTTTTTAGTTTTTGGATCCTTTCTTTAACCTTGTCAATTATCCATACCATGATATTGACAGTCCATAGTTTATTCTTTTAAAATCTTAGTTTTGTATGAGGGATCGTAACAAGTTCCCTTACCTCACACTATTGACCCGTAGGTTCCTTCACTTAACCTCGTAGGCTATTTCCCTAGGCTTTCACCTCTTTGAGGCGAGGCCCTTATGATTCTTTTGCTTTAATTCATGACCCGTGGGTCATTTTGGCCCCGTAGACCTTTTTGCTCTAATTAATATCTCGTAGGTTATGATGATCTCGTAGATCATCTTTTATTCGAGTTTTCTTTCAAATGTGCATACTTTTATACACACATATGGCGTTATATTGTATTCAACATGTTTGACCTATTAATGTGAAATCCATCACTTAATGAACAATCAACTTTATTCTTTATTCAACCCATTCGACTTCGAATAGTTGAACATATTTACTCACAATTCTATATACGAGATTTTATAGTCCTAACTCATAATCCAAGTTACTTTGATTTTTCAACCTGCGTTCACGTCTCTTGGTTTACGCATGTGTTTAATTCTTACCCTTCAACCGGGTGTTTCACCGAAGTCGTTATTATTGCAACCCTCCCGGTATGCATCAAGACTTCGCTTCATTTTTATATTCCGACTTTGTCCTCAAGTTTGACGTTTAAAAAAAACGACCCGTTTAGAGACATATTAGCATTTTCCGGGTTCGAGTGTAAGTACACTCCCTCCCATTGCTTGTCTAAACCATTTTCCAGGTTTGCGTTTTCTGGGTTCGAGTGTAAGCACACTCCCTCCCATGGCTTGTCTAAATCATTTTACTTGCTTGCGTTTTATGGGTTCGAGTGTAAGTACACTCCCTCCCAATACTTGTCTAAATCATTTTACATGCTTGCGTTTTATGGGTTCGAGTGTAAGTACACTCCCTCCCAATACTTGTCTAAATCATTTTACATGCTTGCGTTTTATGGGTTCGAGTGTAAGTACACTCCCTCCCAATACTTGTCTAAATCATTTTACATGCTTGTGTTTTATGGGTTCGAGTGTAAGTACACTCCCTCCCAATACTTGTCTAAATCATTTTACATGCTTGCGTTTTATGGGTTCGAGTGTAAGTACACTCCCTCCCAATACTTGTCTAAATCATCTTACATGTTTCTTTGTCCCTTCGCTCGGGCTCATTATCCTGATGTAATACGCTTCAGTCACTCGGTTGTGCGTTTACATTATTATCAAATATTTTGCTTATCTGATTCATTTGGGTACTTTTTAATTAACCCATTTACTCCGCCCTTACTACGTCGGATGTAAATGTGTCCGCTATAAGAAACTCGTGGTATCATATGCCACTACTTACTTGGCCAGAGTAAGCGATTTAACACATGACGTACACGACCTTTTTATAGTTTTCACATCACGCCCTATGTAAGTAACGCCTCAAATTATCTCCATGTTTATGGTTTCATTTGGTAAAACTTTATTTAATTGTTAGTTAACAATTATTAGTTTTAGTCGTTTATTCCTTGAACATGTACAATGTCTCTTTTTATAAACGTTTATTCATATTCATTGATGTGATCATTACTTTTCTCAATAGGATTTATATTGAGAATATTTACTTGGATGATCATTCTTGTCCAAGTTTCTATATAAACAAGTCTTCTTATTCATTTGTTATTCATCATTGTGAATAACACATTTCCTATTAAATTTCTCTTGGAAATCAGGTTTTCCAAGTTCTATCATATGTGTATGCAACCGTTATTACTTACGTGTTTGTTGCATATAACGACTCGTATGATTAAATTTAAAAGTGTGCACCTGGTAATGCTTGCCCTAACAGGCTTCTCTTGTCATTAGTCTTGTTCACGGCCGTTACGCGATTTTGGTCCTTGATGAGTATGCTCTTTCTATCATACCTCGGACCGTTCCATCATCATATCCATAATTCGTTCAACTCCCGTCATCTTCAGACGCGAGTGTCCTTCAATTACAACATTCACAAGAGTTAGTAATGTCAACTTCAATAATCGCCCGTATTATAATACAAGGCTTTTTCTACTATACGCGTCAACGCGCGTATTTTCGTCAACCATATTAATCATTTTAATTGGGGTAACGTGTATCACACGATAGCCCTATGTGTTGTTTACAACACTTTAGCATGCTAAGCTATTAACATACATGTACTTACCGGATTTGCGATCAAGCCTCGAACCGAACACACCTTACTCTTTAACCATGAGCTCTGATCACCAACTTGTAACACCCTGCATACTAATTAATGATTTTATATATAATTACCAACGATTAGATGTGTAGTTAAGACTACACATCCTATAAAAATACGGGTTTATTGAAACTTTTACAAATCATGAGTTATACTACATCGCGTGATCATATGTTTGATCCTTATGTATCAAGTCAAAACTAATGTTTTAATGGTTTTGACCCTAGGTGATTTACAACATGGCAAAGTGCGGAAGCGTGTATCTATAACGTGTTCGGTCCTTCGTTGAGCTTGATCGTCTTCCGGCATGCAAGGTGTACCTACATTTCATAAACATGAAATGCTTTAGTCATACAGGACTTAAGACGCGTCTAAACGAGTCCGAGAAACAATTGATAATAAAAACACAAAAATTTCAACCTGACCTCCACCGTAAATTACGGTGGCACCGTAATTTACGGTGGCCACTAGTTTTACATGCCCCTACCGTAAACCAGTACGGGGCCACCGTAAGGCTTTTCATCTCCACCGTAAATTACGGTGGCACCGTAATTTACGGTGGACCCTGCATCCAGTTTTCCATTTTTGCCGTAAATTGACACGAAATCTTCCGTATCTTTCAAACCGCTAGTCCGTTAGGCCTACCGTTTCTTCCCACGTGTTTGTAATATGATTTTCCATCATTTGGAGTTAAAATCCAACATTCGGCTTAACAAAATTTAAGACTTCTAAGTCTTCGACTTATTACCCTTTATACCAAATTTTGACCCGGTTATGCATTTTATCAAACAAACGTATTTATTTGATTCCTATATTTCATACACTTCATCAAATAATTGTGATATACCATATTTGGTTCTAATCATAGGTTTATTACACAAATTAAACCCGTTTCCACTAGTATGCTTATTTTGACCCGTTAAGGATATTTTAAGCACTTTTAAGCTCATTTTCGCTTTCATTCTAATCTAGCGTTGTAACCTATATCTCTTATCTAGTACTCTTCCATCACAACTAAACGTGTGTTGGATTTAAAGTAGATATCTAGGTGTCCCAAATTTATACCTCTTGAAATATCATTTTACGGCAAAGACTCATATGGAGTCTTTTGGCTCAAGAATTTCATCTTCCACTACCCGTACTCGTTCTAAACTTTTGTTTAATCATAAGACTCCTTTCCAAACAACCTCTAAGAGTCGTTTGTTCAATTTAGCCTACAAGGGCGTTTTGGTCGATTTTGATCCTTCTTTTACAATGAAGGGCTATCACCAATTATTCGACCAAATTAGCACTTTTACATACATCATAAATAAGCGTACCTGGCTCGGATCGACAAATAGACCCGATTTTAGTACCTTGCTTTATATTCGCTAATTAAGAACGATGCGGATATCCATTGGATATCTATTCCTGTAAGCATATGACTCGACAAAAGAATCATTAGTCTATATAGTCAAAAGGTGTTGTCTACACCTTTTGACCCGTTTCGCCGAATTGACCATTTATCTTTGCGGAATGATATTTATTATCATCTACTCTACATGACTCTTCCCGTTTAACACCGTACGGAAATTTTAAATATAAACCGTGTATTTCTTTCGACATAATATGACCAAATTATCGATTTACTTCTTTTTAACCATTATTATGGTTTCTATCATCTTTGATTTTCTTGTTCCGTTCGACTACACGATGGAACATCATATTTCAATTGTTTAGATATTTCATTCATAATTTATATGAATAAGAAAACATTCTACAATTTAAGACTAGTGTAAGCTATACTTACCTTGCATCCGAATTATGCTTTTCCGCCATTCTTGCTTCGTTTGACCCGCTTCCTTTCCAAGCCTCCACCTAGCTTGTCAAGCGTCAAACTATCATCATAATTCGTAAGACGGTTATATTAGTCATCATTAATTATGACTATTCCATCTTACATATTTTCTATCACAATTACCATTCGATCTTATTAATGGTCGGTATGACTATTTAAAAGTCAATTCACCAATTAACACTTATGATTGCACTATCAAGTTCACAAGACTCAATTAGGCACATTATCAACACTTAATTCTCATTTAGGTATTTTAACAAACACCTAATGTGCATGATTTTACATATTTACTAACTAGTCCATAACTAGTTATCTTTACCAAGATTTACATCAAAAATCAAACCTCTATGTCTAGTGTTCATGGACTATATCAAGAACTTATTTCAAAACAATCAATATTCATCAAATTAACACTCTAATTCAAGTGTTCTTCATATTGTCAATAAACCCATTTAACACACATGTAGGTAATCACCAAATCATTCAAGTCATAGCATCATATGTATGATTTTCACTTAGGGTTTCGTTCCTAAGCAAGCATTCATCACTAATCTAGCCATAGCTTCTCTAATTCATGCCTAATTCGCGATTAGGATGATTATCAAATTTTTACAACTTCACGAATGTTAGAAATTCAACATACCTCACGATCCCCTTGACTTGGTGATCGTTTCTACACGTTCATGCATTGATTTGGATCTTGATTCGAGCTTCAATTTGGTGAATTTGTTGATTCTAGGGTTAGCTCCCATGGAGGTTGTCTCCTGCTTCATCTCACGCACGCACACACACTCTTGTGTGTGTGTTATATTTTATTTTTAAGTTTATAATTCCATTTTCAAGTTATCCGGCTTTGGTCCCTCGTGTTTGGTTAGTTATTAATTAGGTCACAACCTAATTATTTTCAATAATATTCTCACTTATTAACTAGGTTTAATATTCCTAGTTAACTTAGCGGGTTCGGGAATATTTATAACTAAGTTTATTTTAGGTCCCGTTAACTCGGGCCTTTTATCCATCTTATTCCTTAAAAGCTTTTATTCGCTTCTTATTTAATATTAGGATTAATTATTTAAATCCTAATATTTACCGGGTAAGTTTTACCACTAACGGTATTTTACCCGTCTCTTAGTGCTAATGTGGTTTGATCACCAAACCCATTTTCGGGGTGTTACATGAACAGAACCCCGGCCACGGCCTCATGTCTAGCGGGAACGGCCCCATCGCCATCCTTTTCTCTTCCTTCATTAAATGCATTTGTCAGCATAGGGCTCCACATGGCTCGTGTTCAGCGAGCATGGCCCCGTGGGCAGAAACGTATCTGTACTACCAAGATTTTGCAAGATTCTGCGTATCTTAGCGTTGACCACGCCCCGTGCTGAGCTGGGCACGCCCCCGTGGTGGGTGTAGAAGCTTCCACAGCTTTGTCTTTTCTGCAGGCGGCTGACCACGTACCCGTGTCCAGTGGGCACGACCCCGTGGTCAGTCTTCTGTTTCTTGTTTTTGCTTTTGGGGATGCTGCCGAGGGGTCGGGCATGTCACGTTTATTCCTTTTCTTTGTATTTATGTTGGTTTTGGTTGTATATTTGTTCCTTTTGCTCGTTTAAGCTCATTTGGTCCGGTATATTCAAATGAAAGACAAAAACACACTTTTTCCAACATTAGTACTAAAAAGGGTTAGTTTTATGTCTCATTTGATGTAATTTATATGTTACATTTTGCACACATCAAAGGTCTTGTTTGTTTACCACTAAATGGGAACCATTCAGAGGTCCACATCTTATTCGGTCAAATTCAGAGCATTGGATTCCAAAAAGAATAATGTCTGAATGGGTGAAATAAGGTATGAATCAGTCAGATTGTGAATGAAGCTGAATGGTTCAGACGTGGATGTCTGATTCGGTCAGATCTTAACAATTCAGATCTGAATAAACCAAACAAGCCCTAAGTAACTTACATAAATCCTTAGATTTTCTTTTAACTAAATTGCAAGTTTTGTCCTTCATCTCTATACCCTTTTCAGACGTTGTCATTTGACGTAAAAATTGATGAGTTATGTACGTAATTTTTTAAAATCTTGCTCGATATGCCCTTTAAGCCTAATCCAGTTAATTCTTTTTGTTAAATCTGATCACCCAAGGATACTTTAGTCTTTTTACTCATTTATTTAAAACGAATTAAAAAAAATATTTAAAAAATATATATTATTATATTATTTTCTTAACTCCTCTCTCTCTCTCTCCCTTCTCTCTACCACTCTCTCTCTACCAGACTACCACCATCACCACCGTACACCTCCCACCATCGCTAAACCCACCATCACCATCCTACCGACCACCACCAATCCTACCGACCAGCCCAACCTCACCAACCCAAATAACCACCACAACCCACGATCACCATCGCACCCACCACAACCCACCATCAGTACCGTACACCTCCCACCACCGCTAAACCCACCATCACCATCGCACCCACCACAATCCACCACCCACCACCGTACACCTCCCACCACCACTAAACCCACCATCACCATCACACCCACCACAATCCACCACCAACCACCATACACCCCCCATGCCGTTAAACCCACCCCCATCATCATCGCACACCCACCACAATACACCTAGCACCAACACTAAACCTACCATCATTATCACACCTACCACAATCCACTACCCACCACCGTCCAGAGATTTTTGTATAGAGAGAACGAGCGAGGGGGTAGAGGTTTTTTAGAGAGATAGGGAGGAAATGAAGAGCGTGTGATAGAGAGAGAGAGAAGTGAAAGAAGGGAGAGGGGATAAAGTTAGAAAGAGAGAGTGTAGAGGTTTGTTTATTTATATTTTATTTTTTACACAAACAATCTTTTGATATAAGTATTATACTAATTTCATATATACTCTTACAAACTTGAAAAATTCATATATACCCAACAAAAACTAAAAATATCATATATGCCCTTACAAAATAGTTAAAATATCAAATTTACCCAATTTATTAAAGACAATCTAATAAATAATTATTTCACCCTTATTTTTTTAACTTCATATTTTTATATAACACATTCCAAGCTTAAATTTATTTTTACTCATTTTTATTTTTAATTTTTCCCATATTCAATAGTATTCTCCATATATTATATCTAAGCTAAATAAATTAAGCTAAAAATGAGTAAATATAATATTTGAAGTTAAAGTTTATATATGAGATCTCAAAGTTTTAGAAAAATAAGGATAAAATTTTCATTTATTAAATTATTTTTAATGAATTGAGTATATATAATATATCAACTACTTTGTAAGGGTATATATGATATTTAAAATTTTGCAAAGGGTATATTTGATATTTTGGAAGTTTGTAGGGGTATATATGATATTGCCCCTAAGTTATTTACTCAATAGTCTATGGGGAGGTGAAACGACAAGAATGTCCTCATCTGCGAGGCACATGACAAAATTTAACAAGAAAAATTAACCAGGATATGCTCAAAGACATGCTCTGCAAGATTTTGAAACATTAAGTATAAAACTTGTCAATTTTTCCGCTAAATGACACCCCTGAAAAAAGGTATATAGATAAATGACAAAACTTATAATTTGCTCTTTTCTTTTTGAAAGACAACTTTTTTTAATCACTGTCGTCTGTATGACTTAAACACAAGATCTCCCCCTCTTATTAATAGATGTTTAAAGATTTTGCTTTTACCGATAGAGCACCACCCTATTGGTATACATCATTATAAGTGGCTAAGTGCCTAAGTTAAGTATTAGTTTTTTAGTTAAGCTGTTCATCTTTTTGTCATCTTTATCTCAAACCATCAAGCCGTTCATCTTTTTCTCATCTTTATCTCAAACCGTCAGGCAAGTATTTGGTTTGATTAAATTCAATGATAACTATACGATAATAACGATGGTTAATGTCTTGAAATATCTAACTTAATGTGCTTATTAAATGTTTTACGATGGTACATATGATAGATAAACTTTAAATTTTTGCTCTTTATGGTAAATAAGGTTACCAGTAAAAAAAACTAGTTACTTTCCGTCCGCGCGTTGCGGCGGAACCCAATGACTACAAAAGACGTGCCAGCAACGGCAAACAGATACCGAATATCAAATCATAAATAAAAAGACGTGGTAAGGATAGTCACTCCGTCATAAAAAAATCGATTTTAAATAACCTAATATATAATAATAGGACCCACACGTCCTCCATGTTGGAAATTCGGTTGTTTTCAGTTCAGTTATTACGGTGCTAACACGTTAAAATATGGATGAGCTCGGTACCGGTAACGGTAGCGAAAGTACCGATCCGGAAAATCATCGAAATTAGGTACCGGCATCGAAAATGCTCGGTACAATACGGTATGGTATTTGAAGGTAAAAATCAATAAATACAGATATGGTGCTAGACCGGTGTCGAACCGAAAGTAACGATTCTGAAAACGCCAAAAGGTGGGTACCAAATTGGTACCGTAAATGATTTGGTATAGTAAATTTGGTACCGATATGATACCGGTTCGTTTACATGATTTGATACGATTTGCTCATCAATATTCTAAATATCCAAGTTAATTTTACATGCTACAATTCATTCATTACAGAAAAAGACAAAAAAGAAAGCAAAATAAGTTGTGTATATAAAACCTCATTCAAACGAAATACAGTTTACTTACAGTGTGTATGAAAAATAATATAAACGGTGCAATTACTTGCATTGCTGCGTTGCTACAGGATTTGATGAGCTTGGTACCAACGATACCGAAAATACCGTTACCGAAATCCCCAAAAGTGGGTACCGGTACCGAATATACCTAGCATGGTACGGTTCGGTACCGAATATACCTAGCATGGTAAAAACCGGTGAATACCTGTGCAAAACCGGTACCGAAAATACACCGATTTGATAAATTTGAGACTGGTATCTATACCCGATACCATCCTAATTTTAATTACTATATGATAAAAAAAGAAACATTGTTCAAACACTATTCATTGTGTTTCTTTTTTATCATATACTAATTAGTGACATGCTTTTAAAAATCAATCCTTAGTAGTATCTTGAGAAAAATATAGTACCATAATAAATTGTGGTCCAAGAATATGAGTTTTTAGAAGTGTTGCCGACGGTACTTATTTCTTTTTCATAGATTTCTATCTTTGCCAACATATAAGCTAAAGACTTTTGGTAGCAAAAGACTTTTGTGTGCAATAGTGTGCATAACACCATTAACAATGACAATTTGTCTATCATCCTACAAAAATCCAGAAATAGTAAGCTATTCTATAACCTTAACAATATTACCAATTTATCATTGACATGTGATTTATAATATAACAATAAATATTTATATTTGATGTCAATATCAAACATCTATGTAAAACACTTGTCATATAATTATGTTTCAACATAAAACACGGTTTCTAAACGTAAAATGTATAGGACCATATGACTTGAGAAGTTTTGTACACGCAATGCATCCACATGCAACGACTCAAATCACCCGTACCAAATTGATGTTTGCTCGCTGGTGACCAAAAGAGTGAGCCCCTACCCCCTGTCGAAAGCAGCCTATCGTGTTGGAGATGTAATGTTTCCAGCGAATTAGTCCATGTTTAGACGGAATTAATGATATTTTGGCTCTTAAAACTCAAAAATTGACAAATTAATTAAGACTAATTACTTGAATTAACAAATTAAATGTACCTTAGTGAAGGATGCACCCAACCTTACTGATTGTTAGACTATAAATAAGCAAATGCCAAGCATTCAAATAATATTTAGTCGTTTCTTACTCACTAATTTATTTGAAAAATGAACATTTTATCGCCCGACTCCGAAGCCACTCTAGCACAAAGATACATCTAATTTGATTGTATTGGTTGGTTGATTTTATACAATAGGCATCCTTGACTTGTGGTGACTACAAAGACATATCTAATTTGATTGTATTTCTTGGAGCTCTTTTTATTCCTCTTTGAAATTTACCTTTAAAGACTTACCTTCTGAATAACTTGGCTCGGGTTTCTCATCTTCATGTGTTGGTTTTTTTTTTTTTTTTTTTTTTTTTTTTTGAGTTGTTGCTCTTTCATCGGCTCTTGAGGTTTTACCTCTTCTATGATCACCTCTTTGATACAAATGGTCTCTTCTTTTGCACGAGATTACTTGATCAAGAATTCTAAGTTCTTGAGACCTTTTATGAGGCTTTCGGCTTCGGGGACAATTGTAGGTGGTGTCTCGTATTTTTCAAACGCCAGAGTGTCCCAATCGAAGCTTAATTTTGGGAGCTTAAACCTTGGTTCCTCATATGTTGTGTATGAGGTTGATGTTTGAAAAAGGTAACAATTTTGTACCGAATGAGATTCACCACATATGGTACAATATGGTTCCTCATAATCATCATAATGGTAGTAGTCATAATCTCCCATGTAGTAATCCATTGCTTTGATAATACCCAGAAGATTACGGTTCTCGGGAATAAAATATTTTTGTGAATACGGAAGGTTTACATGGCCCCGTGCTTAGGACTGTGTTTTATTCGGTACTAGGCATTTTTAACACGGTCCCGAGTCAAATGAAACACGATCCCGTGTTAGGCTTCTGTGAAAAAGTTTTGTTTGTTTTCAGTTACTGCAAATTAGACACGGCCCTCGTGTTAGTGTAGCATGGCCCCGTGTGAAACTTCTGTAGCTGAAATTTTTAGAAAAACGCAGAAGAATTTGAACAGAAAAACTAAAGAAAATGACTAGGCCGTTGATTTTAAACTTTTTTAAAATCCTGGTGTCCCCGGCAACGGCTCCAAAAACTTGACCTGAGCGAGGGTGTGTATATTTTTAAGTACCCTTTACTCCTTTATCAAGCTTTAAATTTATAAAACACGATATAACATTATCACTCTCTATAACACGCTAGGGCAAGTGCATCCATTGTTGACGTGACATAGTGATGGTAAGATACCAAGGTCGTCCGATGACACAATAGCTTTTAGTACCGGAATATTATCAATGTCTAATCTAACTAAATTTTGAGAGAAAAGATTTTTAATAAGTAAAATAAAGAAAGAAACTAAGGAGGTGAAAGAAACAAATAGACAAGATAGAATCACTTTGTTCAGACTCATCTTTTATGTATTCTTTGATAATTTCCGCACTTTGGGTTTTTTAAGATATTATCTTAGTTATAGTGGCATGTCCCTCTTTTGGAGGCAACGCTACCCTCGCCCATATTGGTCTGAGTCGGCAGGGATATAGTCCTGCAAAGCCGGAATATTGAAAGATAATTAAGTAACTTATTAATGCAAAATGTGGCATATCCCTCTTTCGGAGGCAACGCTACCCTCGACCATATTGGTCTAAACAGCAAGGATACAGTACCGCAAGGTCGGTTTTTAAGTTTTAATAGTAGTTTATTTATAAGGGATTCAAGCCATTCTTACTTCCCCCAATTTGATGCTATCTGCCTCAAAGGAAGTGCTAATAAGCTTGAATTAAGTCGTCGCAGGATCTATACACTAAACGAGGCAAGAACTTTACCCAAACCACCCTTCTAACCCCCTTCCAGGCAGTTAACATGCTTTATATAAACCGTAAAGACACGAATGAGTGAATCAACAAAACATGAAGAGATGATATAATAAAGTTCACTTTCAATATAAAAAAACTAGTTATTAAAGTCATTAATACAAACCCAATTAAAAAGTTAACCAAAGATTGGAAATCAAAAGTAATACATAAAAGATTTTGTCTTCACCAAGTGATGTGAGAGATTAGCCAAGCATGGTCATAGTTTGACAAAGGCTCTTACGATTAATCTTGGATCTCGAGACTACTACACACTCTAAACTCTAATGATTGTGGTAGATGATGGTGGTGGAGTAGTGGCAGATGTGAGAGAAATGGTTTTCCAAGGGATGGATTGCAATTGAATCAAGCAGCCCTATTTATAGTTAGAAACAGAAGCTTTACACGGCCTCGTGCTCGGTGGGTACGGCCCCGTGCCCCCTTCTTCTATGTCTTCATTTAATGATTTGTGTCAGTCCGGATGCTTGCATGGCCTCGTGTGTCAACAGAACGGCCCCGTGACAATTGTACTTGTTGTACTATCCAAGATTCTCATTTGAACTGAGCCATACATATGTGTATATATATATACAGGGTTGGAGTTGGCTACAAAGTCCATTTTTCCTACAAAGTGTAAAAAGTCATAAAACACCTATCATGTCAACCATAAAACACACTCAAAACCCACAAATAACAAAGTGAAGATTACAGAAACGCCATATTTGTGGGTTTTGTGTTTTGGATGATAAGGTTTTGGTTAGCGAATGACTAACATTAGTGTGTTTTATGTTGATTATAATGTTGTGTTTTATATTCATAGTTCAACGATAGTGTGTTTGAAGTTTTTATGGACTGTTAGGATTTGGATACTTTATTTTAGTGATCTTCACTATGTTATTTGTGGGTTTTGAATATGTTTTATGGCTGAAATTGTGGTGTTTTATGACTTTGTACACTTTGTAGGAAAATGTATGGCTTTATTTTAGTGATCTTCTCATTTGAACTGAGTCATACTCTAATTATTGCGAGAACAAAAAGAACAACTCTAAATCACTAAATTTTCGGATTTAAGGTTCATATTTCTTAAATTTTATATTTCTTACATTCATATGTGTATTATATATACGTAAAAAATCATATATTTTTCCCTACACATAGTCTACGTACATGTAGGTAATTTAGCTTACACATAACCTACATGTGTGTAGGTTATTTAAAAACTGAAGATTTTCATATTTTGCTTTAAATTCTAGTGTGAGAAACAATAAATCTTAGATTTATAACATTTTCATTTACTTTTTAGGTTTTTAGGATTGAACAAATGAGTGATTCATTTTGTTCTGCGTGTTCTCCCAATATTTAGTGAGGAACCACCCTTTATTGGGAGAACCACGAGAACCAGTGTGAACACAACTTAAAATGCCTAAAAAAATTTTAAAACACACAAATTTCTTTTTTAAATCGCTACTTCTCGTCCCAAAAAAAATTGGGGATGAAAAGTAGCGATTTAAAAATAACTTTTTTAGCATTTAGTTTTAGGGTTTAGCTTTATGGTTTAGTTTTTAGCAATTAGATTGGGTGAGTGGGGGGGGGGGAGTTAGGTTTTTAGGGGGTGGGGGTTACCTTTTTTAGGTTTTTTAGGGGTGGGGGGTTAGCTTTTTGGGTGGTGGTGGTGGGGTGGGGGTGGGGGGTTAGCTTTTTGGGTGGTGGTGGTGGGGTGGGGGTGGGGGTTTAGGTTTTGTGTGGTGGTGGAGTGGATCTATTTTGTTGTGTTCACATTGGTTTTCATGGTTCTCATAATAAGAGTGGTTCTCAAATGAACCCTACCCTATATACAATGTTGTAGAAGGTGCTAGGCGCTAGTCGGGCGGTGAGGTACCGCCTAGGGATTAATCGGGATTAATTGGAATAGACTTTTTATGTATAATTATACAAATTTATATAAATATAGAGTTAATTTTATACATTCTATATATAAATATACAACTTTGGGAACCATATGTAAATTAGTGAAAGATAGAGAGGTGTTAAATGTTAAAAAACCCAAACATAATAAAACCTAAACTCTTACCAACGTTCATCATACGCCGCTCTTTCCCACTCTTCATCGTTCATCAGACAGAGAAACAAAACACAAACCCTAATCCCCAAATTCGCTTCATCTAAACAATTATTTATTCAATGGGGTTCGATTTTGAACGATGGATACAGATGCAGGTCCAATTAAGGTTGGAATCGAGGTAAGAACTCATTCCTTTTGACAGATTTCGTCCGATTTTGACCTAATATGATTCAATTTTGACTTGTTTTTTGACCGACTAGTCCGATTTCAGCCGATTTTTTTATCAATTTTGATTTATTTTGACCGATTTTGACTTTTACCGCCTAAGTTGACCGACTTGGCAAGATCCGGGAAGTAGACCTCAGATTACCGCCTAGGCGTCGATTAATCGGCCGCCTAATCCGATTTCTACAACATTGCCTATATATATATATATATATATATATATATATATATATATATATATATATATATATATAGAGAGAGAGAGAGAGAGAGAGTAGGGATCCTGCGAAAAGTGTGTTTTTCCTAGAAAGTGTAGGAAGCGATTTGGGCCATTAGATGAGTGTGTTTAATGGCTTAGATCAAATGGATGGCATTTTCGTAATATCTGAGTTATATAATTAGAGACTTTTAATATAGTGAGGGTATTTTGGTAATTGGAGGTGTTTTAGATCAGTTAAGAAACTGCCATATCAATAACCAATCCCTAAATTCATGCGATTTCCCCTCTTTCTCTCTCTCTCTCTCTCTCCCTCCCTCTCTAAACCCACCTCCAAAAACCTCAAAACGGTGATGGCCGCAACACACAGTGGAGGAGGGATTTGTGGGGTTAGGTGGCGGCGCAGGATGGCGCTGTGGTGGTGGTGCTCAGCGACCAGAAGGGGGTAGGCAGAGAGGAGCGGCTGGGGTGACGCCGCCGCCGACGATCAGTCAAGGTTTCCGGTGAGCCCTTTTCGAATCCAGGTCAGTCTCATTTAACTCTAGGTTACCCGATTCACTTTCGTATCTTCGTTGTATGATTTAAGGTTTATGTGTTTACCATTTTAATGTTGATGATGACAGTGTGTTGAAGACGAAGACACTGGGTTGTGTTGAAGACGAAGACACTGATAGTGTGTCCAGCAATCTGCTTGCTGTTAAAACACTGTGACGACCCGGACTTTTAGGGTTAGTATCACGTAATATTGTAATTATAATCCTCATTGTTCTCCATCCATAAACTTGTTTTTTTTCATAAATGTGCTCGTGTATACTTGGGTGTGTAGTCTAGTCAATGTCGGGTAATTGTTGGACCGCAGGAAGATTGGGCCGCTCTTATACACACTTCATTCTGCTATAATTCCAATCCCAAAACCACTTCGGCCCACTACCATGTTTATGGTCTGATTTGTTAAACATGGCCCAATAACTTAAAAGCCCAATTGGCTAATGAAACAAAACGTGGTTCAAGTGGGCTCGGCCTACTTGATTCTAATTATGTTTAGGATATCATTCCTTGCACATGATATATATATCTTGGCTAGTTGAAACAAACCCTACCTTTCCTCTCTTGATTTACGAGGGCAGTAGATACCCCCCCCCCTGTCGCAACATCCCAGTTGATCAACGTCTGAATCAAGTTGAGCTTTCGGTTAGTGTAATATCTCTATGTTTTGAATCAATATCTTTGTGATGCATATTTAGTTGCACCTATTCATGATCTTGATTACTGATTCTGTTATATGGATGATTGATTAATGGTGAATTACATGTTAGATAGTGATTAATATTTGCAAATCAATTTAATGATTACGTGAGGATATAAAAATAGGGTTCGGAATTGTGAATAAATAAAGTATGGCATGCGGTAGTATGTAACTCTTGAACTGTTTGGCATGTAAATAAAACTGATAATTATCTTGAATATATGGTTGTTGTGATCATCGACTGTGGTTACCGAATTACATGACGATGGTGTGATGATTAAGGAACTTTCGGTGCATGTTAATCTGTGCATGTTAATTAAAGAACTAGATAAGCATGTTTGCATGATTAAGAAAACTTTCGGTGCATGTTAATCTGTTGATTATTTAGGTGGTATGGAAACTCAAAAAGGTAGGGTATGATATGATTACACAATTAATGGCGCATGGTAGTTATCAGGATGTTTGACTTGTTAATTATGATTTGTTTTACAAATTGTCATACAAATAATCAAAGTGAGTGATGACCCAAATAGACTAATCAGATTAGTATAACTTTGTGAAATTATATGGGCCTTGCTGGACTTAGGTTAGCGGGCCAAGGGAGGTAATGGAGTCCCTCTTGACGGGGCCTGTGTTTGGGCCGGGTAACAATATCAAGAGACATAGACTGATTAGATCATGGGCCACACACATTACCGGGTTAACCATGTGATTGGGCTGCACACAGTGTAGTTGTATTGGGCTGTGCAGTCCATTACCGCGCTGATTGGGTCGGACTGGGTAACGGGTTGCACGTTGCAGCTGATTATATTTTCTGATGGGCCGTGGGACTAAGTTGGGCCGACGGGGTTGGACTTGGTAATAGACTAAACAATGTGTTACATGATAGATGTTATAGATGTCAACTTGTAATTGAAATAGAAACATATGAATTAACTGTTTGGGGGAAACCAAGGCATGTATTATATGATAGCATGGTATGCAAAAACCAAGTATTACAATGGATGTTAAGTTTGGCATATATCACAATTCCTTGTTACGATTGGCATGTCGTTATGTGCAATACCTATATGTTACCTGTGTAATGTGAATGTAGAATGTGTGATTTATGTGCATAAGAATGATTGTTATCGGTAACCCTTTTTAGGGCGTGGTTGTTCAACTGATAGACAAAGTAGTTAATCTAACCGAGCAAACCGAAGGTGAGTTCATCTCTTGAGCATGCGTCCCGGTGGTTGGGACAGTCAGTGGGTATCCCGGGGAGGGATAAGTCTTTTGGGTAAAAACGGGAATGTTGGATAATATACTCTTCCTATCACCTTTAAAGTCCCTCCGTGTTGTTTGGTTACCGGGAAGGTAACATGGTATTAGTTAGTAGCGCTGCTTAGGTTTGGCAACCTCACCCCGTTCCTGGGAGGACGAGTGTTGAACTAATGACCTGATCATGACCAATGCTTTGATAGGAGCATTGGAGAAAGGGCAAAATAATCAGAAGCCGTCTTGTATTCGGGTTATTATCAACATTGTTTTCAACATTACTTTCGGAATTAAATTCAATGGATTAACTAAACACTGGGTAACCAACGTTTTCGTAAAACTATGAACTCACCAGCGTTGTCTGATACACTTGTTGCATGCTCGCAGGTTGTTAGATATCTTGGATTTGGGGAACTTGCTGTCTGGAGTAGCTGGAGTGGTCATGGGTTGACTGGAAGGATTCAGTTGATGGATTATTGACAGTATACATTGATTTTGAACAATTTAACTTTGGTTTACTATTTGCTTCCGCTGAACATGTTGGTTTTCATTTAAACTCGTTTATGGTATTTTACTTTAATAACTAAGGATTTTATTTTGAAACTTGTACGCGTTCAATGTAATTAGTGGCTCGTTATTGGTACGTCACACGCATAACAGGGATATTCCCTAGGTGGTATTTTGGGGGTGTGACAAACACAATGTCAAGAAATTTGCTTGCTGTTAAAACACAACGTCAAGAAATCAGCTTGCTGTTAAAACACATTGTCCAGCAATCTGCTTGTTGTTAAAACACAGCGTCAAGGAAATCTGCTTGCTGTTAAAACACAATGTCAAGAATCCTCCAGCAATCTGCTTGCTGTTAAAACACAACGTCAAGAAATCTGCTTGCTGTTAAAACACAGCGTCAAGAAATCTGCTTGTTGTTAAAACACAATGGCCAGCAATCTGCTTGCTGTTAAAACACAGTGTCAAGAAATCTGCTTGCAGTTAAAACACAATGTCAAGAAATCTGCTTGCTGTTAAAACACAATATCAAGAATCCTCCAGCAAGTCTGCTTGCTGTTAAAACACAACGTCAAGAAATATGCTTGCTGTTAAAACATAATGTCAAGAATCCTCCAGCAATGTTGTAAAATCCTTTTTTACGAATTCTTGTGAATATGTTGTATGGATTGTATGATTTAAATTGAAACTGTCAATTTGAATTAAATGGGATATTTAGATTCCATAATTTTCTGGTTAGTTAGTTATCCTAATAAAATAATCCATAATTAAAATAATATTCAAATTACACAATTGCCCTTTTAGTTAAAATCCTTCAATGTCACATGTCGCGTTCTTATTGCTTCCTAGACTTTCTAGGAAAAACACATTTTCTACCCAACTCCTACTCTATATATATATATATATATATATATATGGTAGGGTTCCAGCGTGAACAACCTCCTAAGAGTGAACTGCGTGAACAGATATGGACCCTTGATTTCCTTTTTAGTTGTTAAGGATAGGATTGTAATTATATAAAAAATTAGATTTAAATCATTATTTTAATAATTGAATTAAGTTACTTCTTTCCTAATTTAAATTCATTATCCACATTATGTTTATTTATTAATAAGACAATTATCAAAACAAACAACAAATCACCAGATTTCAATTTTAATTTTTTTTTCAGATTTCTTCACCAGAATTCAAATTTTGATTTTTAAGATCCACGTAACCTTCATATTTCAACGGTATACACATGTGTATTTGGATATAAATAGAGCAGTACACATGTGTACTCAGCATCGTACATATGTGTACAGTAATTCACAGGTGTACATCAACATTCAATACAAAAAAAATTCTGAGATATCACAAAAACAGACGATATACACATGTGTACATCGCATTAAAAAGAGGGCAAAATTAGAATACACATGTGTACATCGCATTTAAACAAATAATTATTTTAATAATTGAATTAAGTTACATCTTTCCTAATCCTTGACTTGATTTGTGAGAGATTTATGCAATCAATTTAAGAAGATAATTGATTACTTGATTTGTGAGAGATTTATACAATCAATTTAAGATTGAAAAAATTACATATATACCCTTTTTGTATTTAATTAAATGAAAAAATTAACCAAATAATTACCAGCATGCCACTCATTTTAATCTCAAGATCATAAAAATAAAGGGCCCAGATCAGTTCACTCTTGGGATTTTGTTCACGTTTGAACCTCATCCTATATATATGGGGTGGTTCATATGAAAATTGGCTTGAGTTGAGAGAACTGTTAGAAAGTCAATTTCCAATTTTTGTTTTCAATTTTTCTTAAATCATTTTAAAAAATTAGCTTTCCAAAGGAAAAAAATTTTCCTTGCCACTTTTTTTTTTATTGTGGTAGTTTCACTCCACCCCAAACGCTACAATGATTTATGAGGGGGTAAATGATTCTTACAGGTGGCAAAAAAACGACCCGTGAATTTTTTTTAACTTTTTTTCATAGGGGGGCTTGTTTCGTATTACTCTATATTTGTGAAAATTTTGGTCTGAAATCTCTCAAGGGGGGTTCTCATATGAACCTGATCCTATATATATAGGGAAGGGTTTACTTGAGAACCTTAAAAAAGTGGGGAATCGGGGAACACTTTTAAAATTCAATTTAACATGTTAAAAGTCAATTTTAAAAAAAAAATCGACGCTATTCCTTATAAATACATGTTGAAAAATTTTTAATAAAAAATTAAAACTAAAAATATAAAAAAAATTATTTAAAAACAGTTAAAAAGGCTAAAATAGTTTTTTTTTTTTACAAAAAATGATTTTTTTTATTGCAGTAGTTTGTACCCATTTTTAAAAGGAATAATGCTAAAAAATAAAAAAAAATCTGATTTTTAACATGTTAAGTTAATTTTATAAGATATTTTTATTTTAAATGTTTTTTAAACATCTTTTTATATTTTTAGTTTTTGATTTTTTTATTAAAAATGTTTCTAAATATACTTATAACGAAAAGCGCCGAAAAAAATTTAAAAAAATGATTTTTAACATGTTAAGTTGAATTTTTAAGAGTGTTCACCGATTCCCCACTTTCTTAATGTTCCTCAATGAACCTCACAGTATCTGTGTGTGTGTGTGTATATATATATATATATAGAGAGAGAGAGGGGGGGCTAATTATAGAAAGAAATCACATATTAATTAAGAAAACTATGAAACCCAAACAAATGGACATCCTTTGTCACGTGGTACACTTTTTGCAGACGTGTTATGTGTAACCCCTAAAGACTGTCACGTGTTACGTGTAACAGTTTTTATAGACTTTCAACTTTTTCTTTTTCTGAAAAAACAATATGTGTAACATGACCAATCTTATACCTTGATTTTTTTAAATGGATGGTGGAGATAAGGTTTCTAGAGTTTTTGTAACTTACATGGGTTTTCTTTCTATCCCTCCCCTATATATATATATATATATATATATATATATATATATATATATATATATATATATATATAATATTACACCGGAACTATATAAAGAATATTTATTTAGACTTGTGAACTTGCTTCAGCTCGATAAGTGATTGGACTCGCTTATTAAACAAGGTTATATTTAGGCTCGAGCTTATTTAAGCTCGATTACAATTATGGTTTTACTGAGTCATTCTTGAGTAGCTCACGAGCGACTTGACTCGTTTACACCTCTAACAACATTGACTGCAAATTCTAAGAACTTTAGTATATGCATTAGTTATCATTTATATACTTGTTAATACATCCAGTATACGTATATACTTACCCCCCCCCCCTCCCACACATGTGTTTTGATTCTTTAACTCAGAAGAAAACAAATATTTTCTCACATAGTTATTTTTATGTATATGTCGGTATAAATTCACATTTCGACGTAAATTTTTTCAGAAACGAGTCAGGTCAAATTTAATGCAATTTCATGCTTATTTTTATGTACCTTTTTAGTTGTTCTATATTTTGACATAAATTTAAAAATACAATATTTTCCCACGTGCTTATTTTAATGTATGTGTCGGTATAGATTCACGTTTCAACATAAACGATGTAAATTCGTGTTTCAACGTAAACGATATAAATTCGTGTTCCAACATACTTTTTTTCGGAAACAAGTCTAGTCAAATACTATATGTTTTAATGCTTATTTTTGTGTACATTTTCGGTTGTTCTACGTGTTGAGGTAACAGTGTTAAGAAACGAGTCGGATCAAATATAATATGTTTTCATTCAACGATATGAATTTGAGTTATTGTACGTTTCGATGCCGCTAAGTCTTGATGCAAAGGTAAGGGTCATATAGTGTTTCGTTGGAACCCTCACTTAACAAACCAATCCGGTTAGATTCCTTTCTTTTATAACGGCAATGCTTATATAGGTTACAATGAGTTAGATCATATACGTCGAAACACAAGTTTTCATATGGTTAACGTATCCACATACCGTGCCGCCAACTATAAACAACTAAGGTGTTGCCACAGCAACACCCAACCTATGAAAACAATCTAGTTTTACTACATCAATTAATGCATAAACTATGTGTATACTTAGGGGACTAGGGGTGGAATCACTAGTGATGGATTCTATCACTCCCACTCTCCAATCAAATCATGACATGTCATCAACCATATTTCTATCACTAGTGATAGAAATGGACTAGGGGTGGAATCACTAGTGATGGATTCTATCACTCCCATTTTTTTTAATTTTCATTTTAAAATTAGAAAATAAAAATAAAACACTAAATTATAAATTTCATTAAACTTTAAAAAAAATTACATAACCAAATAAAAAAAACAACTAAACCGATGGCATCTCCCAACCCCACTTTGCGCAAATCGCGCGCTTTTGTTCGATGACAATTGACTTGAACGGTTCGTCGAGATGGGCGTGTTTTTCACACAAGATTTTTAAATCATTTTGTCTTTCGATCGTTTTCAAGTGTTCCTTGTACGCCTGCTCTCGTTCAACTTTTAGGGTCATCATTGTTTCTTTTCTTTGTTCGGCCATCTTGTATTGGGTCATTTTCTCCTCAAAAATCGACTCCGCCACCGCCTCCTTCCCTTTGCTTGACGAATCACCACCTCGTCTGCGTCGTGGCCTTGTGGGTGTATCTTCCTCAACGGGCTCGTCAAGGGGTTCGTCTAGAGGCTCGTCGTTTAAGTTCATTTGGGGCAAGTTATCCGACGCGGAAGTCGTGTAGTTCCCCGAATCGGATGTCTTTGATCTTTTCGAACCGCCTCGATTTTTTGGAGCCGTAGGACCACGCGTGTCAACCAACTCAACGGGGACCCACTTCGGGTGATGTCTCGCAACTTCCCATGCCGCCACGTGTGGAAAAGTTCTCTTATGGTACGTTGTGCAATACATTTCGGTGGCTTGTTGCATGATCGTCGCCTCGCTCGCTCCACTTTGTGGGTTTCGGCTCTACAAAAAAAATAAAATATTAAAAAACTGTTTTCTACAAAAAAACTGTTTCTTTTATAAAAAACTGTTTTTTTAATAATCTGTTTTTTTATAAAAAACTGTTTTTTTTATAAAAAACTGTTTTTTTATAAAACTGTTTTTTTTAAAACTGTTATTTATATAAAAACTGTATTTTTTATAAAAAACTGTTTTTTTAATAAACTGTTTTTTTTATTAAAAAACTGTTTTTTTTATAAACTGTTTTTAATAAACTGTTTTTTTAATAAACAACTGTTTTTTTATAAACTGT
The DNA here is from genome assembly GCF_002127325.2 of Helianthus annuus. Taxonomy (NCBI): domain Eukaryota; kingdom Viridiplantae; phylum Streptophyta; class Magnoliopsida; order Asterales; family Asteraceae; genus Helianthus; species Helianthus annuus. The sequence goes on along the minus strand of NC_035435.2, from coordinate 5,801,389 downwards.
TTTTATAAAAAACTGTTTTTTTTATAAAAAACTGTTTTTTTTATAAACTGTTTTTAATAAAAAAACATACCTTTTGAATGAAACAAGCGTTGAACTGGCTAATTTTCCGGTTCAAATCCGTCCACTTCGACGTCATTTTGTCCATGTTTCGGACATTTGCACCGGGAAGTTTCATAAAATGATTAATAACCCGTCTCCAAAACGCATCCCTTCGTTGCTCGTTCCCGTGTTTCCTACTCTCCGAGATGTGCAAATACGCCTTCGTCAACGACACCTCCTCCTCGCTCGTCCAAGGTTGTCGGCCGATTGGAGCGATTTCTTGAACCTCAACATTTTGTTCTTCTTCCTCTTCCTCTTCCTCCGCTTCTTCTTCCTCTTCCTCTTCCTCGTCCTCGTCAACACTTTGTTGTGGTTCACGTGGTTCATGCCACGCTTTTGCAAAATGATGAAGGAGGGTGTTGTCTTCTAGTAGTGGGTCGAGTGCGTGGGGTTGGGTTTGATACGTTTGCGATTGAAATTGGTGAGGTTGAAACGGTAGAACGAACGGTTGGTTATGGTACGTTTGCGATTGAAAGGGTGGATATTGTTGGGTTTGAAAGGGTGGATATTGTTGGGTTTGAAAGGGTGGGACTTGGTCGGGTTCGTCTTGCAACCTAAATCGATCGGGCTCACCAAGATTCGCTCGAACCTTGGGCCTTATTTTCTTCGTACCCGAACCGCCACCTCTTTTTTTTGATCCACCACCTCTCTTGCTTGAACCTTCCATATTTCTTGTAAAATAGTTGAGAGTTTTTTGAATTTTTTGTATTGAGTGTGAGAATTGTTGAGAGGTTTTTTGTATTGATTGTATTGAAAATGAGGGTATTTATATAAAAACATCAATATTCAAACGGTCAAAAAATTGGAAAAAACGGTAAAAAGGCAACGTTAAAAAAAAAACGGTCAAAAAAAGAAAAGTTTCACGCGTGCTCAGGTTAACGCGTTTACATTTCCACGCGTTATAAATGGAGTGGCGGCGGTGTAGCGTTATTGTTTAACGCGTTATAAATGGCGATCACGGGACCGCCCCGTCCCCTCTTAGTATATTCATTGATGCATACAATATTCTTGATTTTGAGACACTACATCTCAAATTTGATATAAGGTATTCATTGAAGTACACGTTATATGTACACTTTTAGAATTGTTTAATCTATGTATTTGTGAATAAAACACTAGTACACTACGACATTTAGTTTATGCACCGATGAATAAAGTACTTCTAGATCTTTTATAATGAAATTAGTGAGGCATACCCTACACTATACGTAAATTTTATTGGATGATTGTAGTTTTTAGTGTCCTTGTTATCTTTGTATTATTTGATAAATTGTGAATCTGTTTAAACTCTTGAGGAAGATAACAGGACATCGTGGGGTAATATAATTTTTCTCCTACAATGTTAGTTCATCATTGATCGGACTTGTGGATTCTTTTTATCTTGCATAAGAAGGAGATCATAGACAAAAAACTTTCTTATGTATTGTAAGCACAAAAATATTATAAATATTTAGAATTTAGAAAATGGCTTAAATGGCAACTAAGAAATCCATTTTTGATTATTTTTTTATATAAATTACTAATTTGTGTCATTTATGTATTTCCAAAAATTATGAAACGTACCATTTAAAAAAGAAAAATACAATTATTGTCCAGTTTTTGAATTTTCTTTCGAGTTGTCCCAACTGGTGTTAACTTTTTTCCCTTAATTGTTTACCAAATAACTATTTCACCCTTACACTTTTGACTATCTTTTATTATATAAATTTTATAAATTAGTTAACTTATTTATTAAATAAAATAGTTTTATAATTATTTATATTTGTTAGTTTAATCATTAATTATTATTTTATATTCACAGAAAGTAAATAATCACTTTAAGGCACGTTTAGTATTCTTATCATAATAATATTAAGATAATAATTAAACAAATAATTAAAATAAAAAATATATTTTAATTATATTTTCGTTTCTTTAATCATTTATAGTTATTTTATTTTCAGAAAAAGTAAATAATCACTTTAGGGCACCTTTATTATTCTTATTATAATACTATTAAGATAAATATTAAACAAACAAAAATTATAATATTTATAAAATAATAATAATAAGAACAACAGTAATTGACAAATAAAATATTATAACAATTAAAGTATTTATTCAGTTTTGTTATATGCCTATTAGCCTCGCCTGCACAGAGTGATGTCCCTATGACCCTCATGATTCTGCGGTACAACCGTGAACACTGCCCCATGTACTTCGGGCCGGGCAAAGAGTTGTCGATCAACCGGCTTCCCCCGCTATCCTCTGAACAATTCGAAACACCCTAAGTGAGTAAGTTTTGAGAAAAGGTTGAATTTTGTTTTTAAAATGAGTCAAGTCAAATTTTACTTTAGCTCGTTTAACTTCACAAAGTTAAGGCATAAGTTCGACTTGTTTCGAACTGTTTATCAAAAACTCAAGCTCAGCACTTAATAATCTTTTTAGCACTGGCTAAGTTCGGACCCAACTTCTTTATTACTGAAGTTCTATTTAATTTCTTTGTTTATATATATGCTCATGAATTTAGGCTTAAATTCATTTACGAAATTATAGAATAATAACAATAATAATATTAATAATAATAGTTAAATAAAAAATAATAATTTTTGAAAATATATAAACAAATAGGTTGATTAATTAATAGAATCTTATAAAATAAAAGAGATTAAAAAATATAAGAAAATAAAAGAAATAACAAAATTATACATTTGTACTTTAGGACTTTAGGCCCATTTGGTAAACAGTTAACATTACTTAGTCAAAATAATATAACCTGAAGCAATATATTAATTATTTTTTAAAGTCCGTTTCATAATTTTGAAAAATAACCTGAAAGAAAATTTAAAAAAAATGGACAATATATTAATTATTTTTTAAAAGTTCCGTTTCATAGTTTTGAAAAATATATAAAGAACACAAATTGTATTTTTTTTTTTCATTAGAATCTTGTTCGATAAAAATTTTATTCAAGTAACTCATGTACACTTCGTTACCTTAAAAAAACGTCATAAAATCAAGAAATTATTTATTTTTAGTTGGAGCATATCATTGATACAGTTTTTTAAGACGCCATTTTAATAAAACACAAAATTAAAAAAAAAAACATGATGCAATACGATTATAAGAATGTATCTAAACTAATTACAATGTTGTGTCTAATTTATTTATGTCTCACACAAGAACGAACTATATGATTATAATGGTGCATCTTAACACATTATAGTAGTGCGTCCGAAACCATTTTTAATTTAACGGATACACATACTTAATCTTACAAATATATATGTATGGGTGAAGCTTTTAAGTGGCGAGAGGGGGCGGCCGACCCCCCAAACTTTTCACTTAGTAGTGAGAGTATATAGTTTTCATATAAATTTTTTTTAGTAAATACGTTTTCGACCCCCGGGTTTTATAGAAAATTTTAAGTCCGGTGATTTCCGCTCTCATGGTCGAAAATGTGAAGCTTCGCCACTGTATATATATGTCGTATTCTAGATATTTTTTCTTATGCTTCACATTTAAAAATCACTTTCTACGATGTGTCACTCTTGTATTTATGGTCGGCAAAGAATCTTCTCACGTACAATAAGTGTATTAATGTCAATTTACAATGATCGTGAACCCTCTATTACGACTTTCCTTTTAATCGTTATTCTAAGTTCCAAAACATAGTCATGATAATTTAAAGTGACTTTTATTTTGGAGTATTCTAAGTTCCAAAACATAGTAATGATAATTTAAAGTGACTTTTATTTGGAGTCCAACTAATTGATGGCAAATAAGATAGCGATTGGTATAATTTTTCAAATTATAATTAGTGACGGATTTAGAAAATTACTAAAAGGGCAATGTTAAAAAAAAAATTTAACATACTTCATACAATGTAAACGAAACAACGATAGTAGCGCGGTAATAAATTAATTTAAACATATACCTCAATGATTTCTCCTCTTCGGATTTTGAAAGCTTGAAACCGAGCCATGACATCCTTTTCTTTTACTTTACAAAAACTTTCTTTTTCGACCGCACAAATTAAAGCATTATTCAAATACTCATCACCCATCAGATGGCGTAAATCCGTCTTGATAAGCTTCATTTTAGAAAAACATCGTTCAACGGTTGCGGTTGCAACCGGTAAAACCAGTGCTAGCTTCAATGTTCGATTAACCAAAGAAAAAGTTTCATTTTTTCTGGTTTCCACCATTTCATGTTGGGTTGGGGGTTGGGACTTGGGCTATAATGGTTGGGCTTATAAGCATTGGGTATTTATTTGGGTAGTATAAAAATTATTTGGGCTTTGAAAAGGGGTAACATAATATTTCTTAAGGGTCAACGAAATCTGAAAAATGCAAAAAATAAAATAAAAATAAAATTCACACTATCGCCAGCGAGTCAAAGGGCAGCAGGGTTACCCCTTGACATAGGGTATGTCCGCCCCTGGGCTTTTGCGTCTCGTTTTACTCTTGGTTATATAAAAAATATATTCGGTTAACTAAAACTATTGTAAAGTTAAATGACAACTTGACAAGGTTAAGTTTTAACCCGATACATAATCAAAACAAATTAAAAGAATATGTGCCTAAACAGATTGAGTTAAAATAAGTTTACACGAATTTCAAATGATGTGTATGAGTTCCGGGTCAAATATATAAAAATAAGGAGAAGATTATAAAAAAAAACTACTTAAATATGAGAAAACTAAAAAACTTACTCAAAACCATTAAAAAGGAGGGAGGTGAGACTTTTAGTGGAGGGACAAAATTGAAAAAAATATATCTAAGTTTTCAAACATTTCTATCTTCTTCATATGTTATTATTATTTTTTTAAATTGCACTATAAGATCACAAATTTTCTTATCTTTCATTGAGTATATTCGAGCATATTTTTTCAACAAAAAAGATTTAACATGTCGTATTTCTAATACTACTATTATAGTAGTGCACATGTGCAACATAATATGTAATTTAACCTTAAGATTTAGGTTTTGGGTTTAATTTAGCTTTTAGGGTTAAGTATTTGGACGGTTTAGATTTCGGGTTTAGTTTTTAGGTTTGGGGGGGGGGTAAGTTTAGGGTTTCGTTTTTAGTTTTTTTTTTGTGGATGAGGGGTGGGTTTAGTTTTTCGTAATATTGCACATGTGTAGTAATAAATAGTAGTATCGAAAAAAGTACAAAACTTTAAATCTTTTTGGGAAATTGGTCTGTAATAATCCCACCTAGACCTTATTGGCCATTAATAATCCCACCTCAGAATGTTCCCCCACCAGTCCCACCTTTCACCTATTTTTCCTACAATGGTCCCCCGTTAAAAAAAAAAAAAAACTTAACGGAGTTAAACTTTTTTTTTTCAAATTACAAACAGATTTTTTAGGGCTTTTGATCCGAACGACGATACGAGTCCATTGATGTAAAATTTGTCTCGAAACGGTGCTCCAAACGATGAAAACGGCGCTTCAACTCGGGTGTTTGAATTTCTAATTAACAAAATTCAAGTCACTTGGAGCACTATTTCGAAGTAAGTTTTACATCAATGGACTCTTATCGTCGTTCTGATCAAAAGACCTAAAAAATCTGTTTGTAATTTGGAAAAAAGCTTAACTCCGTTAAGTTTATTTAACGGGGGACCATTGTAGGTAAAATAGGTGAAATGTGGGACTGGTGGGGGGAATATTCTAAGATGGGATTATTAATGGCCAATAAGGTCTAGGTGAGATTATTATAGACCAATCCCCCAATCTTTTTTTATGTCATTAATATACTCGAATGAAAGATAAAAAATTGTGATTTTATGGTGCCATTTTTTTAAATGATAATGTATGGAGAAATTAGAAATGTTTAAATATATAAATCCAATTCTAATAAAAGACTCTCAATAATGACACATGGCATTTTCTCCACCAATTCATTAATATTAATGATATTATTAATTTATTAATATCTAATTCTAATTTATAATTAAAAAATATATAAATTATCTATAATTTTAAAACCTTTGATTTTATTACTTCTTAAAATGGATAAGCATAATCCCACATGACATTACATCAATTCATTAATATTAATGATATAATTAATTAATATCTAATTCTAATTTATAATTAAAAAATATGTAAATTATCTATAATTTTAAAGCCAATGATTTTATTATTTCTTAAAATGGATAATCATATAGTTTAGTTTACATTATCTGTTTTGCGTAAATTAAGTTTGAGAAAAAATAATTGCTATTATCTAAGAAACATGATATTACCCTATTAAAATGTTATTTTTATAGTGTTACGTTATTAAAAATGTAATTTTTTAATTATATGCATAAATATTTCATATCAACACCACAAAAAATATGTAAAATAATAACACTCGGATTTGAGTTTATATATTAGAAATAATGTAGTGAAGTGATTATTTCAACTAAATATTTTGTGATGAATTTATCCATTAATTCAAACAAAAAATAATTAATTAATAATATTATTAATGAATTGAAAGAGAGAATATTATATGACAATAATAGAAATTTTTTATTATAATTAGATATACCATTACCCATCACAATCCATCTCCATCACCACCGTTTTTAGTCACCAACTCTATCTCAATTAAGATTCAAGAGTCTTCTCATTATCATCCCAAAATTTTAAAGAAACATTTATGTGTTCATCAATTTTTTTCTACTTCGTCTCATTCCCCAAGATAAGGATGATATTTAAGAATTTTCTTCACATTCTTTACGTATCGTATTATAACATAATATAGAAATTTAATTGTTATATAAATATATATTTTATATATCTAATTATTATTACTAAAGTAACAAATAAATATAAAGTATTTGCTTAAACGCGTCATTTATAGTGAGTAATATTATATTGTCTTTAACTTGGTATGGGTAGTTCATGATAGGGTAATATGTGTTTATATCAAAACTTACTTTAACATGTGCAATATCAAGAATAATTCAAATTTCGTAATTATTTTGTTCTTTGAATACAACCAATCTTATCATTTAACCTGTGTAAGACACGGGACTATAAATTAGTATATATATATATATATATATCCCAATTTTACCTCTCATTCATTAAAGTCTCATTCCTCTACTTTTTAGTGGTTTTGATGGAGTTTTTTTAGTTTTCTTATTAAGATGATTTTTTTATGATCCGTCCCCTATAAAAATAATCCTATAAATATTTTCGTTAAACAGGTTGTTACTTGCTAGGTCATGTAATAGGTTAATAAACCATATTGAATGTGTACCATATTCACCTTTTGTTAGATTTCGAGTCGTGTATGGATTTAGAAGTATTTCTTTGGGTTTGGATCGAGTCAGGCATCAATCAACCCAACCTGCCAATCCCTACTTTCATGTTTCATGAAAACATCTACCATAGTAATTGAAGACTCATATTTTGACATCATGACACACATCAAAGACCCTGGGCTATGGCTCAGTGGTCATGGAAATGAAGGAAAGATTCCTGACCGAATGGTCTCGAGTTCGATTCCCGATTCATCCGGGTTTTACCGGCTTTGCATTGTCGTGCCCTAGGGCGGGTGCAGGGTCGGGTTTTCCCGGAACTGGTGGCATGGTGGGCTAGGGGCTCCGTTCGTGCAGGTTGGGCTGCCGCGGGCTACCTTTCGGCCAATTGGTGCCGCGTACGGAGTACCCGGCAATTCTTATGTTAGACGTTAAAAAAAATGACACACATCAATATCCGCAATTGAGAATAAATTTGTTTTGTGTAATTTTTAGAATGTTTACTTTTTACCAAAAAACTACATTTAATTGATCTGGATTTAGAAAAAAAAAAAAAAAAAAAAAAAAAAAAAAAACAAACTGACTGCTCAAAAAGTGAAAACTTTAAATCAAAGATACTGTGATCAAAAGATGACCAGCGAGTTTGAGAACAAGTGAAGTAAATGTTCAAAACTATGTGGAATTGAACGAAAAGATTCCTAGTATATGTGTTTGTGGGTAATGTATGGTAACAAGATAGTTATGTCACTCTATTAGGGGAGTGGGGGCGGTCCGTTATGGACGTCTCACCACGTGTGAAACAACAATAGCACACCGCCACCACCCCTATTATAACGCGTGAACATATCAACGCGGTGATATCATCACGCGTTGAAAACAAATGTTACCGTCTCATTTTTTGACCGTTTGGCACAAATTTTTGACCGTTGGGATTTAATTGTTTGAGGGTTTTTTTATATAAAATCCAAATTATTCCCCCACTCAATCAAAAAACTCTCCAATTCAACTCAAAAACTCTCCAATTCAATTCAAACATTCTCCAATTCAATTCTGTAGGAACGTTTTACGACCCGAACGAGTCGTTCAGAGGTAATTCTATCAAATACAGGTGCGGAAAACAAGTATTTGACGCAGGAACAGCTTTAATATCACTTTAAACATCTTTTCTATTGATATATAACAGATTCTGGTACAATCTCGATTCGGCAGCACCTCGGTACGAGTTTCGACAAATCGTTACAACTGAATCGTTCCAAGGATTATATACAGTGTAACATGTCCGCTCCAAGAGACCATGTACGTATAAGCGGACCGTCTCTTGACACATAAGCGAACCTCTCCACTTGACACATAAGCGAACCACTAATGTCCTTAAAAGCGAACCTCCTCCTAAAATCCTATACAATCTCCTATTTTCTCGTACAACGTGCCCTGATCTAACATTCTAATACTATGACTCGATCCAAAACGAAGTCAACAGATGAAATGCATCAACAGACTCCCCCTCAGATGTTGACGGAGTGCTATCGAACGGAGTGTCATCGAGTCATATCACACTGTCTTCAATCTTCTGTCTTGATCAGCCACTGGGCTTTTCTATCTAACTTCATCTCTTTCTTTTCTATCATCAACAGACTCTCCTTCACAAAACTTTGACATCTTTTGAGTGTATCAAGTCCAACTTGTACTTCCCCTCAAATGTTACATATTCTCTCTCAGATGTTGACTTTCCTGCATAAACTCTACCACAAACATAAGATATATGACAAACATTTACGCATAAAATAATCATGCACCAACTCAGACTCTCCCTCAAACCTCTTTCACTATGATGAACCATTTGAAAAAGTTAGATTATGAAAACATTTTAATTTCACACACACACTCCCCCTCAAATATTGCTCATCATGTTTAGCACTTTGAATTTTGAAAATCGGTTTTTCAATATCAGTTGTCGAGAATCTTTTTGTATATTAAAAATTTATGCTAAAACACACCAAAAATCTTTTTGGATTTTTCTGAAAGAAAATGAAAATGCAGAAATAATCTATTTACAAACAATATTTTTGTGAGCTCGTGCAAGAGGATCATATCAGTTTTGAGACATATCACTAACACCGTTAAGCTTTAAACATTCTCACTTCTAAACAATTTACCTAGATTGTCAGTATGTTTGTCCACTTAAATTTTCACACAGACTTCAATTGATTCGAGATACGATATTAATGTTTTAGAGACTTAAACTTAATTGTGTATCACTCCACTTGAATATACTCCTGCATCCAGATCCCAAATATTCAGTCTTACAGATGATATCTGTAAAGGGGTAGATGCGAAACCGTGAGAGCTCAGGTCAGAACTTCCGTTCAGCAGAGAGATGACGGCTCGACTTTTGGTGGGTCCCCTTTAGAGGATCTTTTTTACAACAGCAATGACTATCAATTTTATTGTTTCATCAATTTGCTGAGGGCGGCGCTTTTTCAAGCATTTGCAGAAAGTATTATCCGGGGACTAGGTCAGTACTTCCATACAGCAGAAGTCCCGGGATAATACCCCAGATATCATTGAGTATAAAGACCTAGTATCTCAGAATACGGGACCTTTCAAACAAGATTTCGGGGGTTACCCATATATCCAAGAATAGCTACCCACGAATCAAGCAAGTTTGATTTATGTTTATATCTCGTTTCAATTTACTAAATGTGCGAAAATCTACTGACATATCCGCAGTAAGATCGTTTATCACATTTTGACTATCCAATTCTTTAGCATGTTGTGATAGTCCACTGATGTACTATCATTTCCTCTTTTTCACAACAAAACTCATTTTTAATTTTATCATGTTTTTGGCTTTTTCAAATTTTCTAATGTTTTTGGATTTTCTGAAATTTTCTTACTCCCCCTAAAATACAAACACATTACCGAAAATATGAAAACAAACTGTACAGAAACATGACAACCGATATCAAATCACCTCAAATCGCCATTCACTAGGCATAAACAATCAGAACTCCCCCTATCAACAAACTATTTTCCCATTTAGATTTCAAAACACTTAAGTTTGTTTTAATAAAAATGGTTTTTCCGGAAAATAAGTTTGATTGATTTTACCACTTGTAGATTTATCAAACAAATGTTCGGGGATGTGGTTCATCATCTTGTCTTCCAACCAGATGTAGGAAAATACAAGTACAAATTAATGTCCTTGATTTACCATATGCAATCAAATCATCTAACCACTTGTAATTATAACCAACAAACATAAACAAACCTCTTTACCGATTGTATGATTGACGTTACCGAATAAAACTTCAAGAAAGATGTTGATTCATGCTCCACGCTTACCAACTTGGGAGCTCCGGCAAGTCCTGAGACTTACTGTTCATAATATGTACCATCCCAGTCACAAACTAGGGATGGTTCAACCTTTTCTTTCGTTGTTTTCTTCTTATAAAATTCCTTAACTCCTTTGACTTTTCGATCAATCATCTTGCCAAAGATGTGTTTTACCTTGGGGTTAAAGACCTTCTCAGCATCAAATTCCTGTTCATCATGATAAAATTGGTTAGAAATTTCAACTTTACCAATTTTCTTTTTATAATTCTCAGCCCAAAGTAATGGAAACTCCTCATCATTCACAATTGGAACTGATTTTTCAAGTTTTACATCAGTTTCACATTTTGAAACAACTTGTGGCTCAACTGACTTTGTGGAATCAGTTTCATCGCCCAAAGATAGCTCCTCTGATTTTGACCCATCAGAATCATCGCTAGAGCTTTCACTAACCTTCTTAACAATCCATTTCTGGTTGTCAGATTTTGCTCTTTTCTTATAAAACTTGTTTGAACTCTCACCAATTTCAAAAATAGAATATTTAAACAGTTTTGTTCTATCAAGTGGTGATTCGAATGCAAACACTTTCTCTTTGATTTTACGAAATACTCCCTGTTTTGATTGTATCGCATTCGAACAATCTTTTGCAATGTGTCCAACAGTGTTGCATCGGTAACAGGTTCTTGTATCTCGCTTCTGTTTGTCTTGCTTCTTCACAAGGAACTCTTTATTTGATTCTCTCCAGAAACTTGTCTTTTCTTCTTCATCAGTTGATGTACCTGAAACAAATGACATTTTGGATTTAAAATCACGAACATATTTTTCATTTTTCTGTTTTTCTGTAGGAGTAAAACCAAGACCTTTCTTTTTGAAATTACCGTTATGGTTTGATTTCTTTTGGAAACCAGAACCAAAACCGTAATCCTTTTTCTTGTTTAATCTCTGTTGAACTCTTGAAGTGTAAGGTTTAGGTTTATCAATAAGACATAAGCCTTTTATTTCAGAAATATTGATTTCTGTGAGTATGAAAACCTTTTTAATCAGTTCAGTTTTAACACCTCTTATTGGAAACTCTTCATCAGAATATAATTTGTCAGAATCATTCAAAGTGTACGCCACTTTAAACAATCCATCATCCAAATTAGATTTTGACAATAAAAACTTTCTATCATAAACCGATTTGCCCTGTTTTTCTGTTTGACTCTGTGTGCATGACCCAGACTTTGACTCTTCCACATCATCACTCTCTAACACATGATCCATGACTTTCTTCATTAATTGAGACTGTTGATCAGTGTCAGATGATGTAAATACAACATCAATACTTTCTGGAAGATTTACTGACGACTCTGACTCCCACTGTAAATTTGTGGCCTTTTTGACTCTTTCATCGTTTGGATATCTAGGAAAATATCTATTTTCCAGCGGGGGTGGACACTTGTTATAACTGACACCTTGCTTCTTACCAGAATCTTTCTTGTCAGTCTTTTCTTCGTATCATTCTTCTTCTTTTCAGAAGTCTTTTCATCAGCACCTTTTACAGCTTCTTTCTCTTCAGTTACCTCATCATCTTCCCATGCCTTCATACTTTCAACCGTCGGATAAATCCTGTCAATAACATAGGAAGTACATGAGTAACTTTTTAACAAACGATTAACTCTTTCAGTTTCAATTCTTTGAAGCTCAAGCTTTTGTTCCAAAGCAGCACATTTTTCAATGTAGTTGTTTACAACTTTTTGTTTCGTCATGAACGCTCCCTAAAGTGTCTTCATAGCAACAGCTTGCTCTTCACTAGTTTGATTGTACTGATTCATTGTCTTGTTCAGCACATCATACAACTCCTTCAGACTGTTCAAGTTGTAAATCAAAGTGCTATTCTGCTTCTTCACAGCTTCACAATTTTCACACTTTACAGGAACTTCTTTTGCATCAACATGTTCTTCAACTTTAAACTTAGGCACTTTTGTCACCTTTTGCCTTCTCACCACCGGCACTTCTTCATCATCACTACTCACCGGCGTCTTGATCTTCTTTTTCTTCTTCTTGACTTTTTCATCTTCACTATCACTTTCAGCAACCAACTTCATATCTTCTCTGTATTTTCTCGCCCAATACTCTGTATCATCATCACTATCATCTACAATCTTTGCCGTAAAAGCAGTGTAAGCTGTAGTTTGATCAGGACTGTAATCATCCCAAGTGAAATTTGCCCAGCTAAAACCCTCTGGTAGCTTTTCATCTTCTTGATCAATCAAACACGCTTTTCCATTGTCTGGAATATATTTATCCCAGTTAAACGACTGCTTTTCGTCTTGATTTACCATACAAGCTCTCTTTCCTGAATCTTCAATCACATCTCTTCCATGTGCAGTTTGAGCTTGATGTTTTTGTTGAGATGATTAACCAACTTGGTGATATATGGCTTTCCTATAGTAATCATTGTTGTTGTTGAACGGATTTTGAGCTCCACTTGCTTCTCGGTTAGTGCACTCTCTCTTGAAGTGTCCTTTTTCCCTGCACCGAAAACAAGTGACTTTAGATTTGTCAAAACCTAAAGTAGAAACATTCGCATCACGAAGATCATCTCTCCCCGTGATTTGTTTAAATTTCTCAGCTCTCCGTAAAACACTAGCCAGACACCACTTTATGTCCATCAGCTCCATTTCTTCAGCATCTATCTGGTCGTAATCTTCTTTGGTTAACATTGGATTCCCGATACGACCTGCAACAAAACAAGTGTAAGATTCCAAAACCATTCCTAATAAAGACATTTGGTTTTTGGCAACTTCTTCAGAATAATCTTGATCATTTTCAAGATTTAACACAATGTTACACTGTAATTTTCTCCCGTTTTTAGTTGCTGAAATATTAGGATCAAATGATGAAAATGACGTAAAGCTGGTTTTGCTGTTGGACCCAGATGATTGACTCCCAGACGAATTCTTGGCACTGTAGGCAGTTTCAACCTTTGGAGATAGATTTGAAGATTTCTTCTCATTTACCCCTGCCTTATAATACAGCCCGATGTCCTGTTCACCATCGAAATCTTTCATTCGGATAACTTTTCTCTGTTCCATTTCCTGAGCCTCTATTTTCTCAATGAACTTACTCAGCGTCAGATTACTGAAACCTTTCTTGTTTCTGAGCATCATCAAATATGTGCCCCACGTCTCATAAGGCAAAGCATCAGCAAGCTTCTCAATCAGCTCATCAGTACTCTTCTCAATACTTAACCTTTTCATATTTGCAAGCAGATTACAATAACGTTCAATAATCTCTCTCGTACTCTCATTCTTTAGCCCTCGAAACAAATCGAACTCTTTCTTTAGAAGCGACTTTTTACTCTTAACCATCTCCTCACTTCCTCTAAACTTCGATCGCAATGCTTTCCAAATCGAGTATGAAGTTCCATTATGCTGTAAAAGAACCATGATATCTTCTTTGACTGCCTGTTGAAGAAGACTAAGCATCATTTTCTCATCTTTGTACTTCTTCCGAACATCAGCAGATAAATCTTTGATTGGAACGGGTTCTTCATCATCGTTCAATGGTCGAACATACTTTGTTTCTACACATTCCCAAGCGTCAAGATAATTCGCTTGCACCCAATTCTCAAACCGACCTTCCCAACCCTTATATTCTTCAATGTTCATGAGTCTTGGTGGTTTTTGCATCGTGCCCGTTTCGTTCTCGAGCATTGTGTTTTGCGCCAAAGTGATCGGGGTTACCGGGGTAGCGAATGCATTGAAAAATTCCTCGTCCATTTTCGAACTTTTCCAAAAATTTCATTAACAGCCGTAAAAGCGAACCAGTTTGTTGATAACGAACACAAAAGCGAACCAACAAAGTTCACTGGAGCGGATCAACCTACTGTCTGTAAAAGCGAACCAAACTGAAAATTGGACACAAAAGCGGACCAGCAGAAACTTTGGACACAAAAGCAAACCAACTTAACCCTTTGAGCGAATCCGTATCACAGTGTCACTTCAAGCGAACCTAAACAGAACTTTTGAGTGGACCCCCTGAAGTTTGTATCTAAGAGCGGACCAGAATGTGACTTATCAGCGGACCAGAATGTGCCTTATCAGCGGACCAGAATGTGCACAGGAGCGGACCTATGACCTGTTCAGAAAAGCGAACCACTTTCGGACATCCATTTGACCCATTTTTCCTTCGAGTTTTGAAACCAAACTTTCAAGGGTTTGTCTCTGTATAGTTGCGCACAATCCCTGAGATTTTGAGCCAATTTCGACCGTTGAAAGTGTCAGAATCAGAAAAAGAAGGTGTAGAAGACAGAAATTTTGAAGAATCTCAGCTATTCTCTGTATAACTCCTCCTCCTGAAGCTCTGATACCAATTGTAGGAACGTTTTATGACCCGAACGAGTCGTTCAGAGGTAATTCTATCAAATACAGGTGCGGAAAACAAGTATTTGACGCAGGAACAGCTTTAATATCACTTTAAACACCTTTTCTATTGATATATAACAGATTCTGGTACAATCTCGATCCGGCAGCACCTCGGTACGAGTTTCGACAAATCGTTACAACTGAATCGCTCCAAGGACTATATATAGTGTAACAGGTCCGCTCCAAGAGACCATGTCCGTATAAGCGGACCGTCTCTTGACACATAAGCGAACCTCTCCACTTGACACATAAGCGAACCACTAATGTCCTTAAAAGCGAACCTCCTCCTAAAATCCTATACAATCTCCTATTTTCTCGTACAACGTGCCCTGATCTAACATTCTAATACTATGACTCGATCCAAAACGAAGTCAACAGATGAAATGCATCAACAAATTCAAACATTATACAACAAACATGGAAGGTTCAAGCAAGAAAGGTGGGGATTCGAAAAAAAGAGGTTTGGGTACGAAAAAAAATCCCGTAAGACCCAAGGTTCGAGCGAATCTTGGCGAGCCGACACGCTTTAGGTTGCAAGGCGAACCCGAGCAAGTCCCACCTTTTCAAACCCAACAATATCCACCCTTTCAAAACCAAACAATATCCACCCTTTCAATCGCAAACATATCAAAACCAACCGTTCGTTCCACCGTTTCAACCTCACCAATTTTAACCCTAATCGTTTCCAAACTTTCAAACCCAACCCCACCAACTCAACCCACTACTAGAAGACAACACCCTCATCCATCATTTTGCAAACGCGTATCGTGAACCACAACAAAGTCTTTATGACGACGAAGATGATGATTACGTTGAAGAACAACAAGAAGAAGAAAAAGAAGAAGAGGAAGAAGAAGAAGAAGAAAATGATGACGTTAAAGAAATTGTCACAACCGTCCGAAACATTGGACGAGCGAGGAGGAGGTGGCCTTGGTGAAGGCATACTTGCACATCACCGAGAACAAGAAACATGCCAACGAGCAAAGAAAGGATACGTTTTGAAGATGGGTCATTAATCATTTTAGCCGACTTCCAGGTGCAAAGGAACGAAACATGGACCAAATGACGTCGAAATGGACGGATTTGAACGGGAAAATTAGTAAGTTCAACGCTTGTTTCATTCAAAAGGTATGTTTTTTATAAAGTTTAAATCTTTTTTTATAAACTCTTATTTAAAAAAAACAGAAAACAGTTTATTTTTTAAAAAAACAGAAAACAGTTTATTTTGTAAAAAAAGTTTATTTAAAAAAAACAGAAAACAGTTTATTTAAAAAAAAACAGAAATCAGTTTATTTAAAAAAAAACAGAAACAGTTTTAAAAAAAAAACAGTTTCTCAGTTTATTTTAAAGAAAACAGAAACAGTTTATTTTTAAAAAACAGAAAACAGTTTTTTTATAAATTACAGAAAATTGTTATTTAAAAAAAAAACAGAAACAGTTTTTTTTTTTTTAAAACAGAAAACAGTTTATTAAAAAAACAGAAAACAGTTATTTTTTTAAACAGAAAACAGAATTTTTTTTAAATACATAACCTTTTATATTTTTTGTAGAACCGAAATCCACAAAGTATTGCGATCTCTATAAAAAAGAGGAGTTTTCCACATGTGGCGGCATGGGAAGTTGCGAGAAATCACCCGAAGTGGGTCCCGGTTGAGTTGGTTGACATGCGTGGTCCTACGGCTCCAAAAAAAAGAGGAGGTTCGAAAAGATCAAAGACATTCGATTCGGGGAACTACACGACTTCCGCGTCGGATAACTTGCCCCAAATGAATTTAAACGAAGACCCCCTTGAGAAACCCGATCAACCCGTTGACGACCCCGTTGAAGAAGATATACCTACAAGGCCACGCAACAGGAGAAGTGGTGAATCGTCAAGAAAAGGAAAGGAAGCGGTGGCGGAGTCGATCTTCAGAATCGAAGAGGCGAAATTGGCAAATTGGCGCAATACAACGAGGCCAAACAAAGAAAAGAAAAAATTATGTCTGTAAAAGTTGAACACGAGCAGGCGTACATGGGACACTTGAAAACGGTAGAAAGACAAAATGATTTAAAAATCTTGTGTAAAAAGCACGCCCATCTCGACGAACCGTTTAAGTCAATTGTAATTCAACAAAAGCGCGAGATTTGCGAAAAGTGGGGTTGGGAGATGCCACCCGTTTAATTTAAGTTTTTTTCCAATGTTTAGTTGTTTTTTATTTTGCTATGTAATTTATTTTTTAAGTTTAATGAAATTTATAATTTAGTGTTTTATTGTTAATTTCTAATTTTAAAATAAAAATTAAAAAAATTTGTGAGTGATAGAATTCTATCATTAGTGACCACCGGCACTACAAAATGGTTGTGAGTGATAGAATAGTGGCTGATGACATGACAAGAGTTGATTAGATGCTTGTGAGTGATGGAATTCTATCACTAGTGACCACCCCACTCCCCTTAGTCTATTTCTTATCTCTCTTTACTAGGTTAGAACCTCGTGTAATACACGGGTTGAATAAATGTAATTTTATATTATATACCAAATAATAAAAAAATATATATATCCTTAAAAACCTCGTTTATTACACGAGTTGAATAAATGTAATTTTATAGACAAAATAATAAAACAATATATCTTTAAAAATCTCGTTTATTACATGGGTTGAATAAATGTAATTTTATATATTGAATAATAAAAAAGTTATATTTTTAAGAACCTCGTGTATTGTACAGGTTAAGTAAATTTAATTTTATATATTAAATAATGAAAAAGTTACATTTTTAAGAACCTCATGTATTGTATGAGTTGAGCACATATAATTTTATATTTCAATCAATAAAAAGTTATATCTTGTTATATCTATAAACTCTGTGTATTATACGGATTGAATAAATCTAATTTTATATACCACATAATAAAAAAGTTATATTTTTAAAAACTCGTGTATTACACGAGTTGCATAAATGTAATTTTATATAGTAAATAATATATATTTAAAAAACCTCGTTTATTACACGGGTTGAATGAATCTGATATAAAATTATATCTTTAAAAAAATTAACGGATATACTCGATATATGATGGATGGGGTGATTGCGGTGATAGTTCTTATAAATGTCACGTAAACATAGTGAATACCATAGAGTTGAGAGTTGAACATGAAAATAAAGATATATAACCAATAAACATTGATTAATGTTTTTGTTTACCCATTATAAACATTTTTGAAATAGGTTCTACCCTTAATTACTTTAGTTTAATAGAATAAATAAATTATTTATATTATATTAATTTATATTTAGTGTATTTCTTTTGTTAATTTCAGGATAAATAATTCTGAAATCTAATAAATATTTCAAAATATTATATTATCTTTTATACGAATTGTTTAAATTTATATTAAATTTAAATATTATCTTATCTCCAATACAAATTGTTTAAATTTACATTAAATTTAATTTTATAATTATCTTTTAATTAATATTAATTATCAATAATTAAGTAGTAGAGAGATAAGAAAACTAAAAAATAGATGGCTTCAACGAATGACATGTGTCCCCTATTGGTTTCTTTTATTATATAGTACTAGCGGTAAGACCCGTGTGCAAACACGGGTCGTTTCTTAGAAAACCATGCATAACAAATAAATAAATCAGTCGGTAAATACTTATAGTTTAGAGTATAAAAAATACAAAATATACAATTTATTAATCTTTTGTAAACGAATAACATTTGCATTCAAACATGTTCCTTCAACCTCCACAAAACACTATTTTAACCCAACAGTTGTTTTAAACCACCGTTTTAACCCAACAGCAGTGTCAACCATAGTTTTCTCCACAACAAATACATTTAACCCAACAGTGGTTTCAAACATCTGTTTTCATCCATCTGTTGACCAAAGTCAACAGATGTATCAACTACTGTTTTATTTTCAAACATCTGTTCACAACAACAGAGCTTTCATCATTTAAACTCTCAAACCTAAATATTCATTTAATTAATTTAAATAACAAACATGGTTAATAATTTTAACATAACTAATTATATAAAATATGAAAGTGTCAAACAGAGGTAACTATATAATAAACAAACTTCAAAACAGCACACAACATTCAACAAAATAGGGCATAATAATTTCTAATCAATGGGCGAAATAGTAGTTTCGATAAATAAAGCTCCTTTCGGATCACCGTAGTTGTCAACATGTTGAAGGTATTTCAAAACTTCATTGCTCAAATCAACTTCAACCATATCTCCCCAACTTCAACTTCAACCTTAAATACTTAAAGTTTAGAGTATAAAAAATACAAAAATATATAATTTATTAATCTTTTGTAAACAAAATAACATTTGCATTCAAGCATGTTCCTTCTCCAAAAAACAATATTTTAACCCAACAGTCGTTTCAATCCACTTCAACCTCCACAAAACACTATTTTAACCCAACAGTGGTTTTAAACCACCGTTTTAACCAAACAGCGGTTTCAACCACAGTTTTCTCCACAATACTCTGCTTTATGCCAACAGTGGTTCCAAACATCTGTTTTCATCCATCTGTTGACCAAAGTCAACAAATGTATCAACCACTGTTTTATTTTCAAACATCTGTTCACAATAACAGAGCATTGATCATTTAAACAGACCTTTGCCAATATTACAAGCTTTTACACTCTCAAACCTAAATATTCATTTAGTTAATTTAAATAACAAACATGGTTAATAAATTTAACACAACTAACTATATAAAATATGAAAGTGTCAAACAGAGGTAACTATATAATAAACAAACTTCAAAACAGCACACAACATTCAATAAAATACAACATAATAATTTCTAATCAATAGGCGAAACAGTAGTCTCGATAAATAAAGCTCCTTTCGGATCACTGTAGTTGTCAACATGTTGGAGGTATTTCAAAACTTCATTGCTCAAATCAACTTCAACCATATCTCCCCAACTTCAACTTCAACTTCAACCTTAAATACTTAAAGTTTAGAGTATAAAAAATACAAAAATATACAATTTATTAATCTTTTGTAAACAAAATAACATTTGCATTCAAGCATGTTCCTTCTCCAAAAAACAATATTTAAACCCAACAGTCGTTTCAATCCCCTTCAACCTCCACAAAACACTATTTTAACCCAACCGTGGTTTTAAACCACCGTTTTAACCACAGTTTTTTCAACAACACTCTGCTTTATCCCAATAGTAGTTCCAAACATCTGTTTTCATTCATCTGTTGACCAAAGTCAATAGATGTAGGTCAACAGATGTATCAACCACTGTTTTATTTTCAAACATCTGTTCACAATAACAGAACATTGATCATTTAAACAGACCTTTGCCAATATTACAAGCTTTTACACTCTCAAACCTAAATATTCATTTAGTTAATTTAAATAACAAATATGGTTAATAATTTTAACACAACTAATTATATAAAAACTACAAGTGTCAAACAGAGGTAACTATATAATAAACAAAGTTCAAAACAGCAAACAACATTCAGTAAAATACAGCATACTAATTTCTAATCAATAGGCGAAACAGTAGTCTCGATAAATAAAGCTCCTTTCGGACCATTGTAGTTGTCAACATGTTGGAGGTATTTCAGAACTTCGTTGCTCAGATCAACTTCAACAATATCCCCCCAGATGCTTGTTATCAGCCACCTGTTGTTTTCAATTATATTAGTCCTTTGGCGCCTATCTACATAATCAACTACACGAGGATTATTGAAAGCAAACACCTTCATTCAACCTTCTTCTTCATATCTGAGCAAATCAGCAGTTAGCTCAGCATACTTTCCAATAACAATCAAATGCAGCCTCTTTGCAATGGTCAAAAAATGCCCTTGGCAAGGATTGACTACGATACTCTTTGGAAAACGAAGCATTCTGAAAGTCTCAGAAAGAACATCGAAAGCAACGATGTTCTTCTCACCTAGTGGATACCAATAATTTGAAACCGTGAAATATATGGTTTTATCAGCATAAACTCCTGTAGACCATGAATAACTTTTTGAACCATAATTATTTACGCTACCGAAATTTATTGTTCTCCATGACTCACGACGTCGTGAGTAAACACAAGCAGTAGCTACATTAGGTAACATCTGATGTTCAGCACTTTCAGATCATTGAATTGATCAAAATAAATTCCACCAGTATCAGAGTTTCGATCATGATTGTAATTTAAGTAGTCGTCAGACAAAACCTTATAGCCCCTGGTAGTTGGATTCCAAAGAATCAGCTCACAGCAAATCCCTTCATTACAAACTAACAACAATCCATTAAATACCGATAGAATATGTAAGAAGGTAGGGTGGACATTGTTAGGAAAACTTAAGGTTTTGCTTCTAACAACATCCAAATTACCAGCAACTACGTCGTCAACGACAATTAACGTGTCTTTAAAGGAGAGTAGTTTCTTTTGTAGTGAATCTCCACTTCGGAGAGCATGCATCATCTCAAATCCATGACTTGACAGTTCCCTATAAAAATTCTTGGAAAGACATTTCAAACGACCAATATCTTCTGCAGAGAGCCTTCTGAAAATTTCGTTAACAATCACTTGAAACCCAATGTTTTCCATTTTTCAATGAACAAATGCGTCTTTGAAAGCCAAAGAAATTGTAATGATATTGATAAACAAAAAACTTTTGAAGATGATTGCATAGATGGATGGAAATGGTAATGATGAAAACCTCTGCCCAATGTATTTTATATACCCAATGAAGGCGGTTATGACTAAATACATTATCAGACGAAAGAATATGATGCGACATTCGTTAGGCTTTTAATGCAAAACATTTGAAAAGTGCGTTTCCATGGGAAAAGTATAAAATTAAACACGTTATTATAATTACAATTAACCTCTTCATTTACCATAAGATGCCTTTGCTATAAGACATAAGTGAGTGAGTGACATGCATTAATTGCAAAGTACATATCCCCAGGCATATTGAATTTGAAATTATCGGCAATTTCAAAACATCTGCTAAGGTATATGTTTGCCAAAGGAAACATATGCTAAGTTATACTTTCTTGGAGATGGGCAGTGATTTGCCCTCTTGAATGTGGGTTAGACCTTTGACATTTGAATATAGAGCACTGGTTTGAAATTAAATGTATTTTAACTCAGATAAAAAATCTCAGATAAAAAATCGCTTCATTTGCAATCATCATTTAGTCATAACTCAGATAAAAAAATCTATTCATTTAAAGACCAGCAATACTTTATATAGTAAACAAATGCTTCTGCAACTCTAGCAGACAAGGATATTGCGAACATCTGTTAGGCAACAACAGATATTGCCAACAGTAGCAAGTCAAACAGCCGTTAGATTAGCAGAAGATCACCACTAAACCTATGTTCTCTTTGGGCAGACTTTACCTTTGACAGAGAGTTAAAGTAACAGATGCATCAGTATTTACAATTGAGAGGAGGAAATTCTTCGAAAAGCTCTATTAGGCAACAACAAATGTTGGCAACAGTAGCAAGTCAAACAGCCGTTAGATCAGCAGATGATGATTTGGAGCATATGTTCTCTTTTGGCAAACTTTAACTTTGACAGATCTATACACTAACAGAAATTGATTCAACATCAACATAATCTAATTAAACTCAGAGACAATTTCACTTCTACATCAAAAGTACCGATCTGCAATAATGAGATGATATTAAAAATTACATAATAATACTTATGCACCTTAAAATTAGTAAAAATAAAATGCTCCAGAAAAATTAATAGGATTAAAATTTAATTACGAGGATTAAAAGATCAACAATTAAATCGAGTACTGAACAACGAAACTTTAAAATCTAACAACAACACCAAAAAATTTAGGAATCTAACAGCAAAAATTTCGTGCTTTTAGCTTCAACTCCATCGAGTACCGAACTTCTCAATGTATATCTTCGACAATCGCTATGAACTCCACGGAAGTACTCAATGCATCACCATCAGGTTTCTGGAAACCTGGTCTCTCGTGAACAGACCAAGATGCAGTACATGAAAACACTTCTTCAGCTATTGAAGAGTAGCCCTATCCTCATATACTTAATCCTCAACTTGCTTCATAAAGAGCTGGTTTAAACCAAACTTTATGCTTCTTTTAATACAAAAAGAGGCAGGAAAGAACAAATCTCTAGTAAAATAAAATCTTATCTTACAGCAGTAGCAGATCCTTTCTTGCGTTTAGTAGGAACTACTGTGAGTTCTACATCATCATCATCTGCCCAAGTCAATTACAATCATCATTTAGTCATAAGCAAAAAATATTTTAACTGTACATTTAATAATCTTTCTTTGTGTTTAATTTAACTTTATGCTTCTTTTAATACAAACCTAAAATAACCCGCAGATGATTGTATGAATTTCAAACAACTGTGATTAGACTGAAATATAAAGCGAGAATTAGAGTATATCACTTCAAAATTAAAAATTAAAAATTTCAAAATTAGAGTAGCAAAAAAACATACTTTAAACGATGTTGGAACAATGATGCTGGAAACAACCGTAGAACAATCATCATCATCATCTGCTCAAATCATTCACAATCCTCATTTAGTCATAACTCAGATAAAAAAACTTTAGTAAAAATCAAAAACCAAAACAAACATAACCATATATATCACATTACCATCATCAAGGCAAACCACATATCCCCAAAATTTGTTCTGAAAGTGGGTCAGAGAGAGCTTCCATTTTCTCTTATCCTTTATGAACAAATGTCGAGTATTGAGAAGAAGGGATTTGAGGGAGAGATACATTAAAAATGTGGTTTGAAAATACAAAAGCAGAGAACACAAGAATGTAAATATGAAGATTGAAATGAGAATATAAATTAGTTTATATAAGAAGATGATTGACAGAAGTGAGTGAGTGACATGCATTAATTGCAAATTACATATCCCCATGCATTTTGAATTTGAAATTACCCGCAATTTCAAAACATCTGCTAAGGTATACGTTTGCCAAAGGAACCATCCGCTAAGTTATACTTTCTTGTAGATGGGCAGTGGTTTGCCCTTTTGAATGTGGGCCAGACCTTTAACATTTGAATACACGGCAGTGCTTTGAAATGAAATGTATTTTAAAGTGATTTATATATTCCAGTTTATGACGCAGTAATGACATAAGAAAAGCCTTGTTGGACAGCCTCTTTGGCTGACACATCAGCTTTTCTTATGTCATTGAGATTTCTCCTTTTATAGAAAGTATAGATAGATGTTTTTCGTATCCTAAAATAATCAAAATGTTTTTCTTATAATTACAAAGAGAAAAAGTGATGCAATATTTTAATTAAATTACACTAGTTTTATTGTGATTAGTTGAAACTAGCATTCATTATATAGATGATGTAAAACATAGATGTTATGGATTAATAATTTTGCATTAGTTACGATTGGGAAAAGGTGCATCAAAATACCATTGCGCAATAGATGACAACTGCAACGCTTAAGCTGATCGCACATCATAACTTCAAAAGATAGCGAGTGGAAGAAACACCTAACTTGTGTTGAGTCCAAATATTTTGGTTTGACACTCATGTCCACATATTGCACACATTCGCGAGATTAGTTTTTCCTAACCATTTGGATTAACATTTTGGGTGGAAAGTCATGGTCTATGGAGGAAGGTTGTGGAAGCTTGTTATTATAGCAGTAGAAGGTGGAGTTTCCTCCCTCTCAACTCATTTATCTCTTGATGTTGGAAAATATATTATGAGGATGGAAAATAAAATGAAAATAAAAGGGAAAAGTCTTCAAAGTTACATTATCGGTAAGGTGGGAAACAAGGATTATATTAGGTTTTGGATAGACGTATGGATGGGAAATCAAGCGAAGAAGGATAGGTGGCCAAGCTTATTCAGTCTTGAAGAGGAAAAAACTTGCAAAGTGGCGGCTAGATTATCATCGCTCCAAAACGAAAGAGAGGTTTCTTGGTAGTGGATTAGAGCCTTGGATTCGGAGATTGTGATGCAAGAATGATAGGAGTGCCATGTCATGTTGGAAGAGGTGGGTCTGTCAAATGAGAGAGATACATGGAAGTAGTCGGGTGACGAATCAGATTATTTTTCGGTTAAGTCGATTAAGGATATGAAAGAGGAAGAAAGGGGAGACGATGTGTAACATTATGGCTTGGAGGGTTAATCTGGATAGATTAGCCACTCGAGTTAACCTTAGGAGGAGAAATGTGAACATTCCATCGGCTTTATGTTTGTTTTGTGAAGACCAAGAGGAAACTACGGAGCATCTTTTCACGGCGTGTATTTTGCAAATCATGTCTGGATGAGCTTTAGCACATGGTGTCATATCCCGCCTCTTTTTGTCTTTGTATTCAAAGATCTTATGGAAGCCCACAGATACTTACAAATGGGACAGAAAGAGAAGATTATTATTCAGGGTCTCATTTTCATTATTGTATGGTGCACTTGGGAAGGAATGAACGAGGTTATTTTTCAAACAAAAAAGTAGCCGCAAGAAGTTATGAGGGAAGTGAAGTCTAGAGGTTCTATTTGATTAAAAAATAGGTCTTCCGATAGTTCTCATAGATGAGAGGATTGGTGTAAATCTCCTTTACATATGTTGTAATTGTTGGTCTTTTGCCCGTTTGGATCGAAAGCGTGTATATATTTGGTCCTTTGCTATAACAACCTTCGGAAACACCCTAAAGTAACTCGTATGCCTAAAAACAAACCCGTATGACCTTAATTTTATTAAAAATCAAATAAAATATTAAATTTTAGCTTCTCGCGGGCCGCGACAGGGAAAGGGGTGTCGGTCACGGGGCGCGGTGGAGTTTTGACTTGTCGGACACCTTTTGTGCCACGTGTCCGACACGTGGCAAGTCTAGGTTCGTGACCAGGCAACCCTAGCCGTAGCTAGGGTGCCCTCGCAGGGTGCGAGAGAGTCCCTTATGTGGGTCGCGGGGCGCGAGAGACCTCCGGAGAAACTATAAATTGAGCAGTTCAGCAGCATTCACAATCTGCTCACTCTTTCTTTCTCTCTATAATTTCTATCAGGAAAAATACCCCGCTAAAACACGAAGCTCTACCTCGTTGTAAGTATTTTAACCCACGATCACTAATTCGTTACCCTACCCGATTGATCTAGGACCCAGCAACGCATGTCAAGGCTCTGTCCGACTAAGTCCGTTTGGATTCTGTCTCGTGTTGTATGGCTAATATGATTTGGGTTATTTTACTAACACGCGTGCATTGTATGTTTTAATAGAAACTCAAGAAAATAATCAGGAAATATCAACATGAAGCCCGTAGAAAAACATAAGTTTACAATGTGAGTCATTCTCTTTTCTCACCGTTTGTGAGCCATTATTTCAAATGTTTTACAAAACCCTAAATATTTATCAGTTATGTTTACAGTGATTAAGTTTTTGTAATTCTACAATTATCATCAGTATGTGGGGTTTTGTATACACTACTTGACACTCGATACTATTGCGAATAGTAGCATGACCACAAGCATAAGGGAGAAAAGTGCGCCAGTAGTAATACTATGTTGAGAATTTGGTAGATATAATCAAATGTAAAAACTCTTGATGCTGTAAAATATAACAATGTGTCATTTTCCTAAAACATTTGAATGTACTCGCTAGCAATTCTTGCTGATAAAATATTTTTAAAACGCGTTTCAGGTAACTTGGTGTGAAGATATTAAAAGCCAGCTATAGAGCACTAAAGGCTTAAAGAAAGTGGCTATAAAGTTACCTAAATAAAAAGTTTATGTTTTCAGCAACTAGGGCTATCCCTATAAAGATATTATAAATGAAATATGGATTTTATCCCATTTGTTTTATATAAAAGTTGGTGTTTTGAAACTCTGAAATTTATTTCCTAACTACGATCCTGATGTCTCATTTCCGCTGCCAAATTAACAAACACCGATACCACCGGCTTGTGTTCGCCGCTCCCGCTCCAGGGGTGGGGTCGAGGGTCGCGACATTTGCCCTTTTGGGTCGGGGATGTTTTTAATGAAGTTTAATTTAAGAAAAAATGGATTGACATTCACAACCAACGAAAATACTAGCCAATTAATTACTAGTTATTTCTCTCTCTCTCTCTCACACACACACTATATATATATATATATCTATATATATATGGGTTAATGTACAATATTTCTTAACGTACGAGCGTACGATATGAAATTACGCACGTTATAAAACTTAAAACCCTAATCACGCATGTTGAAAAAACATAATCAAGCATGGTTATGATTTTTCAACATGCGTGATTATTGTTCTCAACATGCGTGATTATGGTTTTCAATATGTGTGATTAGGTTTTAAGTTTTATAACGTGCGTAATTTCATATCGTACGTTTAGAAATATTGTATTTTACACTTTCAATATATATTATACATATGTTCAAACTTAATGCAAAATTAATTTTCAATTGTCCTAACAAGAATGGAGATCCAACAACAAAACACGAAAGTCATAATGAAACCTTAATGGTTGAATCTTGCAACGGGTGGATAATTCTTAGCCTGAGAACCTTTCATTGTTAGCCTTTGAAGTCAATTGCTTGCATAATGACCTACATTAACTTAAATAGGTAGATTGTCCTACTAAAACTAGATCTTAGGATCTCAAGTCATTTTTTCGTCTAATTATCCTTCTAAGACTATGGAGTGTGGAGGGGCTTGGGTTGGGGACATTGCTCGACACGTGGTGAGGGTGGGATCCACAAGGTAATACTAAAAAACTAGGGGTGTGATGTGGCTTAGCTTGGCGTGGCCAGCCATATGGATTTTTTTTGGTTTGGCAACGGCTACCTCCAACGGCTAGATCGAACTAGCCAACCAAAGCCAGCCATGTCACCTAGCCCCCCCCCCCCCCCCCCCCCCCCCCGCCAAAGGGGCAACGCTATGCCCAACGCTTGCCCGGGGTGGAGGAGCCATCGTTGAATCCAAACCGCCACCCCAACTCATGCCCGACACCCCACTGACAATGACTATATTAGTAATAACATGAGTTAGAGATAGCATCCCTAGTTTCTCATGTATTAAATGGTAAAAACTACTCAGGTGACTATTTAGATACCATAATAAAACATTTGAATCATGTGAAATAGCATCCCTCATGTATTTAATTGCAAGCCTACCAGTTTGTTCGAATCATATGATTTGCCACCTCCACTTTCAATCAACCATAGTTTGCCACAATCCTATAAAATTAATATAAAAGCCGATTTGTCAGTGATTGTGTACATAATCGAATCTTTATTATATTTTATGATTGTAAAATTAGTGATTGATTGGTAATTAAATAATAAAGTAAGATTCTTAATCGAGTATATTTGTGGGTCCAGATTAAGACTAATTAGGCAAATGATTATATCATCCAACAATAATGTTTTGTTTGTCAATAGTTTAAGTATTTTTTTTTTTAACGGCAACGATTCTCACCGCAAATCAACTAAATCGATCAAGTAACTAATCAAACCCAAATTTATATGTCGGGCATGAGTTGGTGAGTTGGTCCAACGGGTAAAAGCATATGTCGTGCATTAACTATCACATGTTTTGAAATTCATCCGAAAACCTATGATTGTGCGCCATAGGTGATAGTATTGGCTCGTTTATATAATAATCGGCTAATTAGGTCATATTTTATTTTAAATAGATTATAAGAGTAACATTTACAACTTAGGTTAAAGTAAACTAGATAAATAAGTTATATATGTTGTTAGTTGTCCGCAGCATAAGTTCTTATAATGACCGAAATTACTATATTCATATAATTAGTCTTAATATATATATATATATATATATATACATATAATAAAGTAAACCAATTTGAGACACATGGCAATCATTGAGACTATCTAGAATTCTTTTTTCCCGCCTTAAACATAATCCTTTTAATTTCATTAGTTAATCCTAAATTCAAAAAAAAATTAATCCTTAAATCTTGGAAAAAATAAATTAATCCCTACTTAATATTTTTATCCAAATTTTAATTTTCAAAATCAAATTAATACGATGATATATTGTTAATCATGATAACATGTTACGAAAAGATTATACATTGTCTATCAACTAATTTTACTAAGTTAAAGTTTCAATTCATTTTGGGTTTTATTTAGTTGATTTACTAAGTTATATATTTCGTTTTTTTTCTTTTCTTTTTTTTTTTTTTTGAGGATTGAAAAATGTACTATAATCTATCTATACATATAAGTAAACCAATTTGAGACACATGACAATCATTGAGGCTATCTGGAATTCTATTTTCCCGTCTTAAACATAATCCTTTTAGTTTCATTAGTTAATCCTAAATTAAAAAAATTAATCATTAAATCTTAGGAAAAATAAATTAATCTCTACTTAATATTTTTATCCAAATTTTAACTTTCAAAATCAAATTAATACGATGACATCTTATTAATATTGATTACATTTTATTAATATTGTTATACTTTCTACTTATATTTAATGTTGTTATACATAATATGACAAAAAGTAATATTGTTTTATTAATATTATTATTCAATGTTGGTTTGTTTTTAGCATTACTGGATTCACCCATGGTTAATTGTATCTGACATTATTAATAATTAAAAGTAGAGACGGGGTAAAACTACTAATTCTAGGTATATTAATGTCTCCGTCTTTGATTTGCATTTATAAGAAATATTTATTATAAAGTTTAAATTGTTCAACCCGTGTAACACACGGGGAACTAACCTAGTATATATATATAGGGGAAGTTTCATTGGGGAACACTAAAAAAGTGGGGAACAATGGGGAACCGACTCAAACGAACTCCGATTGGACTCATTCCAGCGATGTTGGAACCGGCTCGTCGAACCCTAACTAGAATCTCTTAACCCTAAACCCTAAATCCTAACTCCTAAACTCTAAACCCTAAAGCTAAAAAATAAG
Source organism: Helianthus annuus (assembly GCF_002127325.2). Taxonomy (NCBI): domain Eukaryota; kingdom Viridiplantae; phylum Streptophyta; class Magnoliopsida; order Asterales; family Asteraceae; genus Helianthus; species Helianthus annuus. Next base: position 5,771,407 of record NC_035435.2, on the reverse strand, counting down.
GCTAAAACCTAATCTAAATCGTAAAATCTAAACTATAAACCCTAAAAGCTAAACCGTAAAGGCTAAACCTAAAGCTAAACCCTAAAGCTAAACCCTAAAGGTAAACCCTAAACCCTAAAGCTAAACCCTAAAAGCCAAACCCTAATATATTTAGGGTTTAAGGGTTATGATTTAGGGTTCAGGGTTAAGAGATCCTAGTTAGGGTTCGACGAGCCGGTTCCAACGCCGCTGGAATGAGTCCAATCGGAGTTCGCTTGAGACGATTCCCCACTGTTCCCCACTTTTTTAGCGTTTCCCAATGAACCTCACACTATATATATATACATATATATATATATATATATACATATTGACGACGGGCCTATGGGTTGCCCCATTTACCCATCTTGGGCAATTCTCGCGTGGGCCCAACAGGATATAAGCCCAACAGTGGCTTACCTTGCCCATTAAGGCTCTCCTTTTATAAAACGAGCGGGAAACTAGGATCAGAGGATGCAGGCTGCATTTATTGCTCGATTGAAAAAGGATCTTTGGCTGGAAATTGTACTTCCCAGCCGGAAGCATTTAATGAAGCTGCCATCTTACCGTTGGGGGCCAGACACGTGTCTGAGCCCTCCAAAGACTCTTAGAATCCGTCGGATCACCTCATTGAAATATCTCACATGGAACATAAGGCCTTGAGGTTATATAAGGGAGAAAAGGGATAATCACAAGCCAGATTGAAGGTATCACATTTAAAGCTCTCTCTCTCATTTATTCTGACCAACATTCTCATACATTAAACACACACACACATTATTTGGATTCACACCTTAGAGGAAACATTCCGGTGATCACACTCATCGGAATAAGCTCCTCCAACTCTCCGGCAAGTTTACTTATTCTCACGCCGGAGCTTGGTCACGGATCCCCCTCCCGGCGCCCTCCGTGACGAGGCTAACGGTTTACTTTTTTGTAGCGACGAAGGCCGGGATATCTTGACGTCAGCGAAGACCCCTTTGAACGTCACCTGGGATTTGGGTATTCGACATTGGCGCCATCCGTGGGACCTCAGCCTGACTGGTGTTTCCACACTAAACTCCGACGTTAAAGATAACCCGTTTCACAAACAGCAACATGACTACTCCACCCAGCTCACGTACTATCCAGACGGTACAAAACGACCATGATAAGGTCATAGTGGAAGATATAAATCACGAAGAAGAAAACGAGAATCAAGTGGAAATCCTGGAAAGGGAGGAAGCCATCACTCCAGATTTCGTTGCCATGCACAAGGAGAATCTGAAAAAGTGTCTCGAGGATTTAGAAAGACAAGAAAAGCTTGACAGCCTCAGGGCTAGACTCTCCTTCGACACACCTTCCAACCAGGAAGGGGTGGATCCACAAAATAAGAGTAGTGGACATGACCCACTTGAGACTTTCATGACGGCCCTCAGGCAGATGTCCTCGGAAGAAAGGGAAGATCTCATTATAGGGAAGAGACAAAAGGGAAAAGAAAAGGAGAAGGAGAATCAAGGCGGTGATGGTCTGGATCAACCCTACCACCCTAGGGTCTTAGCTGAAATTTCAAAGTTCACTAGAAGAATCGCTGAAGCACCCATGGCCCCTAAGACGAAGCTACCTCCAAACTTTGACAGGTATGACGGGACTAGAGATCCTGAGGATCATCTCCATGACTTCAGGGGTGTAGGGCAGTTGGGACGGTGGCCCATGCCGGTTTGGTGCCACATGTTTGTGCAGACCCTAATGGAGGGAGCCAGGCTCTGGTTTGATAGCCTTCCCCCCGGAGGGATCGACAGCTATGAAGAGCTAAGTGAAAAATTCCTCAGGAACTTTGGTCAGCAAAGGAAAGTGGTCAAGAACCCAACCGAAATCCTGCACATAAGGCAGAGGGACAATGAGCGAATAGATCAATACATGGAAAGGTTCGTCAAGGAAAGCATGAACATCAAGGACGTCCCGGAGGTCATGAAGATCAGCGGTTTCATTAACGGGCTGAAACATACACAATTATGCGAGAAACTGGGGGAGGAGTTCCCACATTCATTTGACAACCTCATGGACAGAGTCAGAGCCTTTGTCAGAGGCAAAGACATAGTTAGCAAAGCTAAGGAGATGGACACCCCGCCCCGAAGAACCAACCCAGCTGCAAAACCTCCCGAAAAAGGTACACCTTACTCAAGAAAACCAGCTTTTGATAGAATGTTGCATGATAGAACGACGCCCTCGTATTCCCCATATCGGCCCCGGGGGAGAGGCTCATCCCCCTACTCTGACAACTTCACCCCTCTCACCAAAACCCCAAGTGAAATACTGGCCATAGAGAGGGTGAAGAGCTCCTTCCCAAGACCGCCACCTATAAAGCCCGGGCCAAAAGCACAACCGAACGAGTATTGTGACTTTCACAAAGGATTCGGTTATAAAACTGATGATTACATGTATCTAAAGAGGGAAATAGAGGCCGCGGTGAAAACGGGCAAACTGGCCCACTTGGTTAAGGAGATTAAGGTAGGAGGAGGGGATCGCAAAGGGAAAGATGTGCGGGAGCCTGGAAGGGCAGATGTAGACATGATCCGAAGGAGGAATGAATTTGATACCACCAGAAGTGTAAAGGTCAGGATTCTGGGCTCCCCAGACCGCATGAAAGCTCCCATCTTGATGCCACACCTGGAGGAAAACGAAGTACAGCGACTCCCCCTTAACATCTCAGCCATAATAGACGGCCACAAGGTGGCCAGAATACATGTGGATGGGGGATCCGGGGTAGAAGTTATCTATGAACACTGTTTCCTCAGATTTGACAAGGACGTAAGAGATAGACTTGAGGAGGACTCTATCCCCCTAGTAGGTTTCAACAACAGTATGTCACACCCTTTGGGAAAGATCAAACTCCCATTTACAGTCGGGGTGGGGGATCATGTCCGAACTATAAACTTACCCTTCACAGTGGTCCGGGCACCCTCAAAATACAATGCAATCCTGGGAAGACCGGGGATTGGGGACCTGCAAGCACAGGCATCAACACCGCATGGAGCTCTAGTGTTCCAAACGCCAAAGGGCTTGGCCTGGGTAAAGTCTGCATATGAAATAGTCTCTTCCGTATCTGAGGGAGAGATACCTGAGAAGTCCCAAAAAGACGGGGTCGAAGAATGGGTCCTTTGTGACAGGTTCCCGGAACAGACAATCAAAGTGGGAAGTCACATGAGCGACAAGTGTAAAAGTGCTCTCAAGGAGTTGCTCCTTCTTAACATAGATGTGTTTACATTTCAACACGGAGACATGACAGGAATTCCAAGGAGCTTGACTGAACACCGACTCAATACATACACCTGGGCAAAGCCAGTCAGGCAAAAGAAACGGAGTATGGGCCCCAGTAAGAGGAGGGCCGCCTGTGAAGAAACCAGGAAGCTGCTTAGAGCCGGAATAGTAAGGGAAGTGAAATACCCATCTTGGGTTGCCAACCCGGTTATGGTCCAAAAGAAAGACAGGGGGTGGAGGATGTGCATTGATTTTCAAGATTTGAACAAAGCATGCCCCAAGGACTTCTACCCCCTCCCAGAGATAGACATCCAAGTGGACTCCTTATCCCAGTACCCCCTGAAGTGCTTTTTGGATGCCTACAAAGGATACCATCAAATACAGATGTCAATGGAAGACGAGGAAAAGACCGCCTTCATCACAGACGAAGGGACATTTTGCTATACCAAAATGCCCTTCGGACTCAAAAATGCTGGTGCCACCTACCAAAGGTTTATGAATGCTCTTTTTAGAGAACAACGGGGACGAAACCTGGAGATATATGTCGATGACATTGTTATCAAAAGCATAAACGAAATGGCCATGATAGATGACATAGCCGAGACTATTCGAACCATGCAAGATGTGAATATGAAGTTGAACCCTGGGAAATGCTGCTTCGGGGTAGAGGAAGGAAAATTCCTGGGAGTAGTAGTTACCAAGGGAGGAATCAAAACCAACCCGGAGAAAACTCAAGCCGTGGCCAAAATGCGATCCCCCAGGTCCCTGAAGGACATTAAACAGCTGAATGGAAGATTAATCGCCTTGAACCGTTTTTTGTCAAAGGTAGCTGACAGGACCCTTCCCTTCATAAAGGTACTGAAGGACTGCCTCCAAACAGACAGGTTTAGATGGACCTCTGAGGCAGAAACCGCTTTTCGAGAAATGAAGGATTATATTTGTAAACTCCCAACTCTAGCCACCCCGGTGCCCGGGGAGGATCTGCTGTTGTATTTATCTGCTTCAAAGACAACCATAAGTGCGGTTATGATGGTAGAACGGGAAGGGAAGCAGATACCCATATACTTCATCAGCAGGACCCTCAAGGGTCCTGAGGAGCGCTATATGCCCCTGGAGAAGTTAGCTTTAGCTCTCGTTTTCGCGTCCCGGAGACTCAGGAGGTACTTCCAGGGACACAAGGTTACCCTAATGACAGATCAACCTCTCCAAAAAGTGCTAAGAAGGTCGGAGTTGTCGGGGCGACTGGCCAAGTGGGCAGTCGAGTTAGGGGAGCACTCCTTGGAATTCAAAGCTAGAACTGCCATGAAAGGGCAAATACTGGCCGAATTCTTGGCAGAGGTCCCTAAGGAAGAAGAAAATGAACTGTCAAAGTGGGAAGCTTTAGAAAAGGAAGAGAAAGAGAGGGAAGATGAGGCAGTGTGGAAGTTGCTTACAGACGGGGCCTCCAGCGAAGAAGGTAGCGGGGCGGGCATTACACTGATCAGTCCTGAGGGGGTTGAGCTAACCTATGCCATCAGACTGGACTTTGAAAACACCAACAACACCGCAGAATATGAAGCCCTTTTAGCAAAGATGAGGTTAGCCAAAAAGATGAAAGCAAAGCATGTGGAAGCTAGCACTGACCACAACTGGTGGTCAAGCAATACCAAGGAGAATATGAGGCTAAAGACAACACCATGGCTCGGTACGTGGCAAAAGTGAAAGAAACAGCTGAGGCATTCAAGACCTTTAAGCTAGAGTACATTCCCCGCGGGAGAAAAAGAAAATCTGATGCCCTCAGCAAGCTAGCCTCCGTGGCATTCGACCACCTAGCAAGAGAAGTCAAAGTAGAAGTCTTGACCTCCCCCTCTCTTGACACAGCTGAGGTAACTACAATTGAGAACATACAAGAAACATGGATGACACCAATTATAAGATTCCTCAGAGATGGAACCTTACCCGGGGGAGACTGGGCAGCCAGGAAGGTAAGAGACAAGGCTTTGCAATAGGAGGTAATTGATGAAGAACTTTACCGAAGGTCATACCTAGGCCCATACCTGAAGTGTGTTGATAATGAAGAAGCTAAGTATGTGATCAGAGAAATTCATGAAGGGATTTGTTGAATGCACTCGGTGCCAAGGACGGTAGTAGCGACGGCAATGAATGCGGGGTTCTATTGGCCTCGAATGTATGAAACAACATCAGAGGAGATCAAAAGATGTGACAATTGCCAGGTTCATGCACCTATGGCGCATCGCCACAAACACCCCAAGATACCTGTCTCAACGTCTTGGCCTTTCCCAAAGTGGGCCATCGACATAATCGGGCCCTTCCCAGAAGGCCCAGGAGGGGTTAAGTATGTGGTGGTAGCCATCGATTATTTTACCAAGTGGATACAAGCAAGACCACTGGCAAAAATAATGGGGGAGCAGATGAGACGATTTGTACTAGATAACATCATTTGCAGATATGGAGTCCCGAAGGAACTGGTGAGTGACAATGGTGTCCGATTTGCTGGAAAGCCCTTCAGGCCATGGTACGAGCAAATGCACACACACCAAGTATTCACCTCCGTCACCCATGCCCAAAGCAATGGACTGGTGGGGAGAGCAAATCAGAACGTCATCAAGGGCATGAAAGGGAGACTCGGAAGAAAACAAAAAGGATGGTTGGAGGAGTTACCGTTTGTGTTGTGGGCATACAGGACCACACCTAAGGACTGCAACGGGGAAACCCCTTTCAGCTTAACTTACGGGACGGAGGCAGTCATCCCAGCTGAGATAGGATCCACAACTGCCAGAATGAAGCTCAGGGAGGCAGAGAACGAAGAAGATCTCCGGATGAACCTGAATTTGCTTGAAAAAAGGAGAGAAGTGGCAGTAGTCAGGGAGGCTAAATACAAAAAGCGGCTTGAAAGTTACTACAACGCCAAGATGAAGAAGTTTAACCTCGTCCCGGGGGACCTGGTTTTAAGGGCAAACGAATCCAGCCTACAGGAGAACACTGGAAAACTAGGGCCCAACTGGGAAGGACCCTACCGAGTCCCGTGGCCAAACGGCAAAGGAAGTTGCAAGCTGGAGAAACTTCAGGGCAAAGAGGTCTCAAGAACATGGAACCTCATGCAGCTCAGGAAGTACCACATATGAATCAGAATCTTTTAGGAAAACGGCCAGGGAGCCACTTTTGTAATGACTAATTGATAGTCAGGGGCTTACCCCCAAGATAAAACTTTTTGTAAAAACTTGTGCTGGGGAAATTTGGTCCCTAAGGAAAGAATGACAAACAGGCAACCCACTTGCCCCCTTTTGACAAAATGACAGGTGTTATATCAAGGCATACGTGCCTAGTAGAACTATAAGCCTAATAACAAACAAACACATGTGCACGAGGTATATCAAACATACCAATCGCCCGACTGTGGGGCACAATAGGGTCTAGCTAACCCAGAGAAAACGGACAAACAACCCAAAAAACGTAATCTCACATTATAAACTTGTCCAATGATTGGCCTCGAACAGACAATCCTGGTTTATCAAACAAACCATAAGCACAACACACTTCTATAAACAAACTACAAAAAGAAGTCTCTCTTTATTTATTTGCAAAATGAATGTACAATGAGAAGCCTTACTGACTTCGGCAAAAACAACTAACATACAAGCCAACAAGCATAACAAACAGACTAAAGCACAGTTTCTTGCGAACAGCCCAAAGGTCTTTAGGAAAGTGCCGACCTGATCCCCTGGAAAAAGCCCCTGCAACATGAAAAAACACAACAGAAAACAAGTAAAAAACAAGATAGCAACACACAATCATAGTTATATGATTAAGTACTTAGGAGAACCCCTACACAAAGGTTCTCCTTCCAAGCACCAAAAAAGTTCAAAGTATCATAGGGTAAGTAATTATCCGGATTACAACCATATCGAAAGAGGTTAATGTTCAGAAATCACTGGGGACCACCCCCAGACAAAGACTTCAGAGACGAGGGACCAGCGGAGGAAAACAGGGCTTTCAATTCATCTATTGATATCATGGGATGCTCCAGGATCTTCTTGAGAATGACCGGGGTCTTACCCCGAACTCCTCGTCTAGCTTAGACAGCCGCTTCTTGGCTTTGGAATTGTAAAGCGGATGTCTCTTTCCTGCCCAGACCCTGAGCAGAGTAAATATGCCCATCCTTCAGCCCAGCCTGATAGCCAACATCCCGGTACGCCCTATACACCTCCTCCAGGCCACTTTTAAACTCCTCTGACTGAGAGACAGCAGTAAGGAAGGCTCCGAAACCTTCAGTGATTAACCAATGCTTCTCCTTAGCCAACCGCTAGTTATCATCAGAAGTTATCCCATAATCAGCATACTGTAAGACCCTAATACGTATTTGACAAAAAGTCGCAACGGAAATTTGTGCCATTAAAATTTCTTTCATTAAAAACATCTCGACTTACTTGAAAGTTCGTTTTAATATGTATCTTTTACAAAAATAAAGTATAAATCTTGTTTACTAAAGTACATACTCAATTATCCCCGTACAATCTATCTTATGACTCGGTCTTCGATCTCTATTGCTCGTGATAACCGCTCGTGATTCGTACAACCTACACTCACCACATACATTCATAACATTAGTACATAATACATAAACAAGATTCAGTCTCGTACACTTCCCATTTCGTTATCTTTCTGACTTTAAGCAATTCATCTGCGTATCCATATCCTGGTGAGGCTTTGATAATGTACCTGCATTACTTTTCATTCTCAAGGAACACTATTAATAACGTATTACTCGTCGTATCTCTATCATACATACATACATTCTTACATGCATACCTACACATCTACATACGTACATACCTTCCTATATCTCTACATACATGCATACACTCATGCGTACCTTCATATATACCAAATACATATCTACATACACACATACATTACTACGTCTCTACATATGTACATATACACATACGTAACTTCACATATACATAAATACACATCTACATATGTACATACATTACTACGTCTCTACTTACTTTCATACACTCATACGTGCCTTCATACATACTTAAATACACGTCTACATATGTACATGCACTCTTACGTACACGTTCAAGATCTTACATACCTCTTGTATATCCATATATTAATCACGTGGTACTTAGACTTAGATTTATAGCCCATAGACGTCAAAAGAACGATCAAAATCATGTTTGGGAGGCCCGCCATGGTCCACGGATAATAAACCGAAGCCTACTATACCCAAATCAACTTAGGTTACAATTTTCAGGTTTTTGAACATGGGGAGGCCGTCGGGGGCGACGGCCCTAGGGCCGTCGGCGACGGCCCTTGCATAAGTTAAAAGGTGTTCTGTTGAACTCCTCTTACGTTAAGATGTGTTTCTTTTGCACTCCTCTTAAGTTAAGAGGTGTTTCTTTTGCACTCCTCTTAAGGGAAGAGGTGTTTTTGCTGCAGCTACGTTTCGTCGTCCGTACGCACTAAAACGCACATAACTTTTGAACCGTTTACCCGTTTAACCTCCCGTTTCTTCCTACATGCTTGTAAATTCACATTCTATTATATGAACTTGAAATCCAACATCCGGTTTAAGGAAAATATTCACTTAAGCTCTCGGCTTTATATACCCGCTTTCACTTATTCGACCCGTTCATGTTTTCATCAAACTACTCATTTGTTTTAACCCAAAACTTACATAAACATTATAGCTATAATACTTTTACATTATCCGGGGTTCGTACTTGGGATTTATGCACCCGATACCCGGTATGCGTTAAACCTATTCATGTCATTCATTTATACGAAAGCAAACTTTGTTAATACAATTTCAAATGCGAAATTGTTTGTCTATTAACCATGACTCACAACCGAGTCTTTAGACTATCAATCCGCGTCTCGGATTCTTGGATAGCGTACTTATGTACAATTCTACCCATACCCGGTTATAGTACCGTAATCAATTACTTATACAACCCTTCCGGTATAGTAATAAAACCACAATTTTGACCCATTCGGCCTACTTAACGTAAATCATCAATTTCATACAACCCTTCTTATTTGACTTCAATTATCATGCCTAATTAACTAGAACATAACCTTACTTAACAAACTAAGAAGTGATTCGGAAATCACTTACCTTGTGCATCCGTGTCCGTATCCACTTCCTTGCCTCCTCTTGACCCGTTAGCCTTTCATGCTTGAGTCCATCTTGATATGATTCCTCTACTTTCATGCCACCAATTCACATTCCCGTTAGCATACACAATTGTACATGTTAAAGATCATATCAATTGCATATTTCACATTTGACTTTCATTAGTCAATTATAACAAGTATAAGACATATACCCAATTTCACATCCTTTCAAACTCATACAATTTACCATGTCATTTCACATAACGCATATAGATGTAACATGTACTATACGACTTTCTAATATCCTACCTTTACAACAACAAGTCAAATTGTGCTTCCTATTCGTAGTTGACTTTCAGAAGTCAACAGTTTATCATATGAACTTCCGACTTATTCACCTATATCCGTAACATCATTTATGCTATATTAAAGACACTATATATATTTCTTACTCACGATGCAATTGTGCTTACAATGTAACACCTCGAAATTTTGCATCCTATAATGTATTGACACGTGTCATGAGTTTACACGTGGTAATAGATACTAAATAAGGACTAAAGTTGACAAACATAGAAAGTATGTGAATCCGAGGGTTCAAAATGTCAACAAGGGATAAATATGCTGTACAGTAACCCTAAATGATGCTCGTACCTTCAAATGAATAAATCATGGATCGTACGGAACGAAATGTGGAAGAAAGTGAGAGATTACAAACTACAAGGGTTAAATGTGTCAACATGTTTAAGTTATACCTCTGAGTGACCCTTTAACAAACCCGAGACTTTGTAACCGTAAATTACGCTCACTAGAATGTACGATATAAATTTCGCAAGGTTCCGTTTTAAAACGAGAAAGTTATGATCAAATTCGTATGCGAGGGGTTAAAAGCGTCAACATTGAAAGTTAGGACTTTTCGGATAGTAATAAACTAACCGAGGACTTAACGGCGTGGGTAAAAGTCAAGAGGCCCTTATACGTAAATAAAAGAGGCCCAAAGTGCAAAGTTACCCCTTCGAAACGCCAAAGGCCAACTGCATTAATGAAAAAGATTTCAAAATCTTGCAAACAGGTCTCAGGCGGGCCGCGTAAAGGCAGCAAAGGACTTTACGCGGGCCGCGCTGACAGGAAAGATATGAGCTCTGACATTTGGATTCAAGCGGGCCGCGTTAAGGTTGCATGATCATTGACGCGAGCCGCGTCAATGTCCCAGATGTAGAAAAGTCGGACAGAAGTACTGTTGAGTGTTTTAACCGACATATGAGCCATTATTATGAGCATGGGCGCCCCCTAAACGTCCCCTAGCACTCAGGGACAGTTGTTGATCATCCAAGAACACTTATAGGCATTGTTGTCAATGATCTAAGGTGTGTAGTTTACTATAAAAGGCCACTTAGTGCAACAATGTTCTTCACACCTTCAAACAACACTTCTGATCATTTCTGGAGCTCAAGTGTCTTCACTACTCATCTCTGATCGTGGGATAGGACTCTTGTAAGTGTGCTCCACCCTTTATAGTTTAGTTTTTGCTTAGATATAGCTTAAAAGTCAATCTGTCGTAATTAACGATTGACTTAACGGTTAATCACAAATGGTCCAGTGATTAGCCGAATCAAAGGTAGTTATATGTTGGTAATTATGTGGGCTTTAAACCCTTAAAAGGGCACCCTCTGATTCCCACTCTAACTAGTCCAAATGTCGGGTCAAAGTTGCTTAGAAAAAGTGAACATAATGCTAACTTTCGATTTTATGCATAATCAGTAATGTAGATGGCGTGTAACATGTTTTGACACTCATATAACATGATAATAAGTATTATAACTGGTCTAAGCTTGTTTGATCCGACCATTTACTGTTTTGACCCGGTTCGGAACCGAAAGTCGCAAAGCTTTGACTTTTGCTTTGACTTCAGTTCTGACCCGTTTTGGTATGTTTTAGATATGCCTTAGGACTCTCTTAGGACCAGGTTACCTGATGGTATAACCCTCTGTGACCGGTTCGTTGTTTGTCCGAGTCGTTTGCACAATTCCGTTATATGCTTAAATGTTGACCATAACACCCTTTTTACCTTAAAACGAGAATTTTGAACATGTGAAAGGACAATAACCTTAGTTACTGATTTCTAAGCATGTCCGTAAAATCTCATGTCAATCTGAGGTCTAGAATAGGAGTTATGCTAAATAGCGCAATTACGAAAACTTTAGTAATTAAACGGCGCAATTGGCATAAAGCCTATCTAAACCCAAATTTCGATACCAAACCTTTTACACACTGATGTAATATAATATTTTGAGATTTTTAAAAAATTTTAAGTATTTTTAACTTGCTCATAACCTGCGGTTATGGCATTGATTCGGTAAATACCGAATATACCCTTTTCGGATGTAAAATGAGTTCTACATGGTATTTTGACCCGAATCCAGTTGCTACTGATTTAAAATAATAAATAAAGTATTTTGAACTTTATAACCTGTTCGGGAAACTCAGATTTCCTGTAGAACTCGGAAACCTCTTTTATAATCTTTAAAATGACCGAAATACCCCTACGGGGCGTATATTGGAATTAAACTCGTTATGGGCATAATGGAAGGTATCCTACTGATACCACAACCTCTTTAGAGCATATTAACTTAGGAAACCAGTGTAGGACTCCTACGGTTACCCGTTACGCCATTTGCGCGTACGGTTCGGTTTATGTAACTAGTTTACATAGACTAGCCGAAACGGGTCAAACCTTATCGCTTTTACTTCAAAATCCAGAATTTGTTTATATCACCCATATAAAATAAGTCTTCAAACTTGTTGGGTCCAAACCACATTCCATTCCCGGTTTTCGCCTTTCACGCGATTAAACCGTATTTATTCTTTGAAACTAACCGGTCTAAGCTAAGGCTAAATTAAAGACCCGTTAGGATTCTAATAGGTTATTTTAAACCTTCGTTCCAGAATAGGAGACCATTAAAAGATACTTTCATTTGTTTATTGAGGTTATTACTTGCTCAGGTAAATACCTTTGACTTATTTTCCGTTATACGGGCTTGGGTTACTGTATATAAAATACCGCTTGGTCGGGCAATTGACCCTAACTCATTAGTAGTTGGGTATTATCAATGCGACCCGTTTAAAAATTGGTTTTGTTGGCTTTACGCCTTTGGGAGCTTAATGACCATGTCCCGGATATCCTTGGCATCATTTTACGAAATGGCCACGACCTTGACACGCGGGTGTAGGCATACACCCGACAATGTGTCCATATTTATAAAGGTATAACCGTTGGTTTTCCCGCCACGGTTTTATGCTATGTGGTGTGTTAATTAACCTTAAACCCGGCACGACCCGGGCGACTGAACGCATAGTGAACATGTAATTCTTTTACAAGATTTGATTGATTAATTATCCCAAGTTATAAAGAGTTTGTGCCTTGTGCATTCAAATCAATTTTATTAAACCTTTTATGAAAGTGTCGGTTGAATGTATTTACCAGTGTAAACTGACGTATTTTCCCCAAAAAGATTAAATGCAGGTTCTACACGAAATAGGCTGGCCACTCCTTAGCATCGTTAAAGTCTCGCAAGCTTGGGATGCCATTATCTGTTGAACATTATATTTTATTTTATTTTGATCCCCTGTGGATTATTTCGACTACTTGTGATACTTGGATATTACATTCGATAGTTGAAATATATCTATCTTTATGCTTCCGCTGTGCATTTAAATATTGTGTGGTTTGACTATATTGTTGCCAACTACGTCACGGTAATCCCCCACCGGGCCCACCGGTGAAACGTGTGGAAATCGGGGTGTGACATACAATCACATGATCACCTAGTGATATAAAACACAATGTACAAGTCCTTAATGCATAGTCTTGACCAAGACACACATTCAACCCGAATTCTTGTATGAGTTCCATCTAAAGCACATTCTTCAAGTTAGTATACTACTAATTACATCATTACCTCATCTCATTCATATATATATATATATATATCAAGCCATTTCATACAATCTCACATCTTAACTTCACTTAGACATTTCATCAAACACTTGGTGTGCGTACCACTACCTTAGCACAATGTACAACTAATTAAAGCACATTCTTCCTAGTTCAATCATGGATTAACATAATCTTTCACAAATCATCATAATAACCAAGTGATGAAACAATGGTTAACCGGGCAGGGTTAACACACTGGTCTCGTCAAGAAGGGTTAATCCCTTCCTCTCGGAGATCGCTGGCTGGGTAACCGGTGGATGATCTCCTGCACAAGGAAACAAGCCGTGACTCGTAACAAGGAGGATGGGGTGGGGGGTGCTCCTTGTTACCACTCTCCGGCGTGAGAATCAGTAGTTTGCTTGAGAAGCAAAGTAAGATAGTAGTAGTAGTGAGAGAGTTGTGTAGAGATACCTCAAACCTGGTTTGGGGTCGGTATTTATAGCCGAGGAGTGAAGGAGGAGATTGATGGATGGGCTGACGACGAGCTGCACCGTTGCAGGTGTGTCAGTCTCGCCGGCCGTGGGGGTTACGCCACGTCAGCCCATTGCTTTAATAGCTCTGACAGGGGACTGTCGCCGGCGCCACTTGCCTCGTGGTGTCAGCCACTTGCATGGCGTGTCAGTCCACTTGTTGGATATGCAGGATGCGGTGCGAGCCGCATCGCTGGTAACGTCTGAAGTTACCGCGTCTCCTACTTGTGATCAAGAAATACGCGAGATGCGGTGTTGGCCGCGTCATCGCATGTGGAGACTATTTGCTCGCTTCCCTTGTCGTGACGAAAATGGCCATATGATGCGGTGCCAGCCGCATCGATATGTTCATCTTCTTTCGTACTTAGGTCAAGCTATTCATCTTCGGACCGAATGGGTTCGAAGGATGTGACCGCGTGGGTGCGGTTTGCTTACTGGTAGGGGTTTGTTTGATGCGGGTAATGGTCGTTTTGGGACCATACCCCTTCAAGTCCCCCCAGTCTAGTGTTGCTACCTTGTGCAAGTTGCACGTGGGAGGAGCACTGGACTTATGGTGTAGGTAGGCAGTTTGGCAGTCTGGAGAAAATTCTAGGCCAGATCAAACTGGTGATCTGGTAAAAAATCCGGCTATGCCTCTTCCGTACCGGTGAAGGAGTTTCGCTTGATGCGAAATTCTCAGCCGTTGCATGTCATCAGGTGGGTTGCCACCTGTTGTTGTGTTGAAAGCCTGTTAGGGACCTTCATAGTAATGCTGCACAAACTTCGAACCAACCTCTAGGATGGTGGTTCGAAGGTTTGCACATGTTTCGAACCTCTTGGGGGTGGTTTCTTCTTCGAACCATTTGGCAGAATGGTGCACGAAGAAGAAAAGAAAAGCTTTTAAACCAACCTTTGCGGTCGGGTTTGAAGGTTTTGGATGTTGTGTTAGAACTTTGCTCAAGTTCTATGTTCAGCATCCTATGATGAGATGACCATCCCTTTTTTGTGGGGTGTGCGTGTTCATCTTGATAGCTCTCAAGTAACCGTACGTTCTTTGCGGTTACCTCGTTGCGTCATTGTTGGCCCTGTTTGGTCGAACAATGTGGATCTAAACTATGGGTAAATAAACATGGTCATAGGCAAGGGGATGCCCATCGTTGTTTATTCCATGCGGTCCATTGGTAGGTAAACAAAGTCCTAAGCAGACTTGTTACCGCGGTCCGTTGGCAGGTAAACAAAGTCATAGGGAGACTTGTTACCGCTGTTCGGACACTTGCTGCTTGATAAGTGCTTGTTTAGAGCACGTATCTGCGTTCTTTCTGGAGCCACTTTCCTTCACGCTCCAATACCGAGTTTACAACGAGGTAGCCTCGTTCGGTGATGTGGAGTGAGCTTTGCTCTACCGTAGCAACCACTCTGCGGAAGCTATGATTATGTCTGTAGCTCTTCATGGGTGTCTGCGATGTTGCAGTCCCATTTTCGCTCAAAGTGTGCTTGTTGCACGGATGTAGCTCTTGAAGGTTCAGGAGTCAGGGCTGCTGATGTGCGGTCGCGTAGATTCCGTTCCTTCTTTTTGCTGAAGAAGTTGTTCATGCACCCTCTGTGGTTGTGAACCGGACAGGAGGGATTTGAAGCTTGAAGAGAATGAAGGCAATGCGCTTTGCCTGTTCCTGAGATGCGGTTCAGTCCAAAGAACAACACTGGTTCTGAGCATCTGACACATCTGAATGGGTTCATGTGTGTCACTTCCGCATATTTCACGTGTGCTCGTGAGTGATGCGGAAAAGGTAATATATCCCTTTATAGTATAGATAGATATATTTCTACCTATTTTTTAGGGTATATAAAAAAAACGACATGCGGTATGGGTTATGGTGCGGTAAACCAGAGAAACCGCATGCCGCTTATATTTTGTTTGGATAATGTTGTCGCTTTTTCTTGCCTACGTGGCTTGATCGCACGTGTGAGTTGGTAGAAGTTGGTGAGACGTTTCTGCATGTGCTGAAATGAAAGGACACTTGCACTGCCCGAGGCATTAAATGCACTGTAGCAGGGAGTGTAAACGTCTTCTTTGTCAGGCGCGTGGGCGGCCACGCGCGCGTGATAACCGTCAGCTAAAACGGCGCTCGACACGTGTTGTTGTAAGATACGCTCTTTTTGAACGTGATGATTTGCTTTCTCCCTCCGCATTAATTGCGATGGGTATATAAGGGGAAAACCGTTCGTGGTTTCCTCTTACTTGGTCGAAAATTCAAAAAATTTGCCGTTTGAGAGAAAATTGTCATCTGTCTTCTCCGACGATTGTTTCTGAAATTCCGGTGAGGTTTCTAGTGTTTCTGTTCACCATCTTCTGTTTCTTTGATATTTTCGATGGCTGAACCATCTAGTCCACATAATGTGGAGGGTGAAAACCCTGAACAACCTTTAGTGGCCGAAGAAGAAGAAGAGGGGGCTGCCGGTGGTGGATTACCGGCGCTGAAGTGGACCAGAAAAAGCTTTGATCGCCTTATGCTTGAGGTCCAAATGCCCTCTGAGTATGGGGCTCGGTACCCATCAGAGGGTGACACTGGTGCCGACGCTCCGGCCGGTTATGTGACCATGTGGTCCGATTTCTTCGGAGATTGTAACCTCCGATTACCGTTGACGGTGTTTGTTGTGGATATCTTGGAGTGGTACAAGGTCCACATTTCTCAAGTGAGTCCGCTTGGGATGATTCGGATTCGTAATTTTGAGTTTACCTTCCGTGCTCTTGGTATAGAGCCTACCGTCGGAGATTTCCGACGGTTTTATCAGATGACAGTGTCCATGGGGTTCTTTTCTTTCCGTCAACGAGACGGTACCCCCAAGCTGATGACTCCCCCCAAGGGGATGACGATGTGGAAGAAGAAATTCTTCTATATCAAAGCTGCTGCCGTTGTTGCAGATATGACGTTTCGGAATGTGACCGAGACGATCATCGCGGAGACCATTGCGGTCCCCAGTTTGAAATCAGTGCAGTGGTTTCCGCAGCTGCAGACTATTGAGTCTGTGAAGCTGACAAATACGCAGCTGTGGTTGTTGCGCATGATGCTGAGGAGGAGTAAGAACTCGAAACCCGTGGTGCGGGAAAAAAGCGGTGGTACGTACTTTTTGTTTGTTTACGTTCTTTATCCTCACGTGCGTTACTGACTTTTGTGTCTACTATCAGAAGATGCCCCCGCATGGAGGATGTTTGCTCCGGATTTCGAGGGTACGGTTGAGACCGTAGTTTGTGCGGATGGTGAACAGGATCACAATACTATCATCCGTAGTAACTTCCGGGTGCCTACTGAGGCTGCACTGGCAGTTGAGTTGTCAGTAGGCAAAGGTATACTATCGAAGCTTTGCTACTTGTGTTGATCATGTTGTGTTATTGACGTATTGATTCCATGCAGGTGATCTTGGGGCCTTGGGGGACCCTGAAGCGAAAGGTGTGCCAAAGAGGCAAACTGTGAAGGGCGTGCGCTTTCGCCAAAAGAAGATAAAGGAGGTCACTACTGTGCCTCATCTGGTGCCGCAGGCAGCAGGTATCTCTCATTCCTCTTTTCGTCGACACAAGGATTATGTGATAGTATCTGATACCCTTGAGGGTTTGGGTACAGCCGCGGAGTCGCGTTCTGGTGCTGCGAAGAAGCAGGCAGAAGAGGCGGCTGCGGGAGGGACAGCTGCGGGTCCCCTTGTGATTGGTGAGAAGAGGAGGCCAGAGCAGAAAGCTGCTGGTGGTGTTGAAACCAAACGTCGGAGACTAGTAACCAAAAGGTCTGCTCCGACGCAGAAAAAACCTGCGGTTGTCGTTGGTAAGTGTAGGCTATCTAGTCTTAACTGTTGTGTAACTAGTTTTGATAGCTATTTGACTTTTTTGCAGAGCCTCAAGATGAAGATTTTTCTATCTTCGATGCTCCGGAGTCCCCCCCGCGTGCTATGGGTGCGGGTGCAACGGAGGTGCCGTCGACACCTCCCGTCAAGGTGGTACCTGAGTCAACCGTGCAGAAGGAGGGTACCGCAGAGAATGCTGCGGCCCAGATATTTGATACTGTCGACTCGTCCAACAATCTGATCTCTCCCAATGAGGGAGACGATTTGAGTGTGCGGTTCACTGCTACTGGGAAGCAACATTCTGATGCTGAACTGCAAAAAACTGGCGCTGAAGCGCGGCAGCATGATGCTGGGCCGCAGAAGTCTTCGGTTGATAAGGGTACCAGCTCGTCTGCCGGTGGTGCGGGGTATGACGGGCCTCCAATTCAGCCTGGGGAGTCTGAATTGGAGTATTACTACCGCACCTACTCCCAGGATCGCAGTACGGTGTACCATCGACCCCCCTGGACTGTATTGCAGGGGGGTGATATTGCTAACGACCCTGCGGCCTGCAGGGAGATCTTGGGCGGTCTGGGGACCCCCTTTGAAGTTGAGCGGGCTCGTGCCGCACCGCGGGAGCTGCGTATAAACCAGCTCTCGACCATGTTGGTAGGGACTTCCATTGTGGCGAATGCCATGTTGGAAGACTATAAAGTTCTGAGCCGCCGTGAAGAAGAGGCTGTCCGCCTGCGGGCAGAGGCGGAAAAGCTGGTCCAAGCTGCTCGTGCGGGTGCAGAGCAGCTGGAAAAAGATAAAGCTGCTTTTGAGAAGCAGAAGCAGACCTCTGAGTGGGCTGCCACTGCCCAACTGAAACAGGTGCGTACCCTTGCTAAACTCCTTGCTGATGAGCGTAAGCGTTGGGAGGAAATTTCATCCAACGAGCGCAAGAAGTGGAACGAATCTTGGGCTAAGCAGAACAATCTTCTGTTTCATACTCGGCAGGAGCTAGCAAACGCCAAGGCGGCAAATGTTGCCTTGGGCAATGAAAAAGCTGCGGCTGAGGCCGCATCGGCTAAAGCGCTGCAGGCGAAGGACGAGGCCCTGAAGGCGCTTGAAGAGGCCAAAGAGGCCGGGGCTCGTGCTGCGAAGGCCCTTGAGGAGGCAAATGTGGAGCGCCTCCGTTTAGACCAAGTCGTTACCAGCTTGCAGGTATGTCTCTTTAACTGTGCTTGATATTTCATCGCTGGTTCGTAAATGTTTACCTTGTGAACTGCTTGCTATTGTTGACAGGCTGATGTTCAAGCCCGGGAGGTCGCGGTTACAGATCTTACTGCCCGCGTGTCTGCTGCGGAGGAACGTGCTGACTCCGCTGTGGAGGCCAAGGATGCCTTGGTGTCCTCCCTTAATCAGTTGGAGGCTGACCGTGAGTGGATGCGGTCATGCGGTATTTCGCGCGTAAGTATCTTCGTGTTTTAGCTTTCTGTAGACTAACACATGGGACTTACGTGTTGGTTTGAATTTGCAGATTGTCGAGGCGATTATGAATGCCCCTGAGACTGCCGCTGGTTTGAATCTGGTCCGGGATCGCGCTCGGGATGCCGGTTTTAAGGCAGGGTACAACCGCTGCATTGGCCATCTGAACGTGATTACCAAGGGTAGTCATACGGATGAGCGATCGGGGTTCCGTGGCGTGGATACCGAGTCGCACCTGAAAGCAGCCGAGGCCTCCTTTTATGACACGTCCCTTGCTTGTATAGAGGAATTGGACAGTTGTTTGGAGGCCGCGGACTATGTAGACCGCTTGCGGAGGCTGTATCCGGATGTGGAAGAGGACGACGCTGCTGGTAACACTAGAGATGATGCGGGGACCAGTGGTACAAAGTAGGGTTTAGGTTGGCCGGTGTGCCCCTTTTTTGCTGTCCTCTTGTATAGAATAGGAAACCTTATGTAAATCTGTGTAAGCATCATGTTGGTGCCTGAATTTTTTGAATATAAGGTGTTTTGTTCCATTATACAAGTATTGTCAGTTCTTGTATGTTTGAAACGTATGTATGCGGGTCTCTACCCATTGTGAATGGGGTTGAGTATACTCTATACTATTGCGGTATGAGCATGTGTCAATTCCATTGTTTGCCTTTCTGGGCTCAGGAATTGTATTAGGTAAGGAATATGTTTATCCGGTTGGATAGCACTTAAGTCTTTTTTTGCCTTGTGTTGGCCTATTACAATAGTTGCGTGTGGTTACCACTTTGTATAGGTATCGTGAATGAAGATTTTGCCAATCTGTTTTTTGGATACCGCGAAGTGGAAACACGCATTTGTAATAGTAGTAAACAAACAATAATGTATAAAATGACTTGTTTATTTATTTGCAAATGACCTGCGGTCCGTTAGGTTACATGGGGAGTGTAAGAACATAGCTTACATATAGCAGCGTCTAAGCTGTTGTGCGTTCCATGTTCTGGCGATAGGTTCGCCCTCTAGTGTTTGTAACCTGTATGCGCCCTTCCCTAAGACCTCGCTGATGAGGTAGGGTCCTTCCCACTTGGGGGCAAGTTTTCCTGGGCGTTCGGCGTTAGATGCCTCGTTGTCACGTAGGACGTAGTCCCCTGGATTGAAAGTACAAACGCGGACTCGCGCGTTGTAATACTTTTCCAGTTTGGATTTGTATTTGGCCTCGTTGATGGCGGCGTTCTCGCGCCTTTCTTCTAGGAGGTCCAAATCGATCCTACGTTCCCTGTTGTTGTCTAGCTTTTCGATAGCCAACATTCTAGGAGATGGGAGGCCCATTTCCGCGGGTATCACCGCTTCAGACCCGTAGACGAGGCTGAAAGGTGTTTCCCCATTGCTTGTTTTTGGGCTAGTGCGGTGGGCCCATAAGATGCTTGGGAGTTCATCGACCCAGCCACGCCTGGCTGTTCCCAATCGTGCTTTGATTCCTTCGACTAGGCCTTTATTTATACTCTCGACTTGGCCGTTCCCTTGCGGGTGTGCGACTGACGAGAATATGTGTTTGATGTTCAGCTCTTCTAGCCATTTTTGGAATTCGTCGGCAGCGAAGTTGGTGCCGTTGTCGGTAACAATGTACATTGGTAAACCGAAACGGCAGATGATGTGCTCCCAAATGAACTTTCTTGTTACCATAGCAGTGGTTGAAGCGAGTGGTTTCGCCTCTACCCATTTTGTGAAGTAATCAACCGCCACTATGATAAATTTAACTGCACCTGGTGCGTCCGGGAATGGTCCCACTACGTCGATTGCCCATTTTTGAAAAGGCCATGCAGTAGTGACGGGGACCAGATTGTTCATTGGTCGCAAAGTTTTTGGAGCATGGCGCTGGCAGTCCATGCATTTGCGTAATTCTTTGACGGCGTCCAGGTGCATGCCGGGCCAGTAATACCCGGCATTCATGATTTTTGCCACGACCGTGCGTGGTCCAGCATGTATGCCACATATGCCCTCATGTATCTCTCGGATGAGGTATGTGGCATCTTGTGGATTAACGCATCGGAGGAGCGGTCCGAGGTATGACTTTCGGTATAAGATACCGTCTCCCATTTGATAGTGGCACGCTTTGTATTGCAACTTACGTGCCTCTGTTTTGCTCTCGGGAGTCACACCTGACTGAAGGTATGCGATAATTGGTGTCATCCATGACGTTGTTCCGTATTGGATGACACTGACCTGGCGTAGAGGAACCGAAGGATTTTGCAAAATCTCGATACGTACCTCCTTTGCCAGGTGTTGGAAGCTGGTGGATGCAAGCTTTGATAGTGCATCCGCGGATTTGTTTTCGCTTCGATTAATGTGTCGAATATTGAATGAAGCGAATTTGGATTTTAGCTGCAGGGCTTGCTCGAGGTAGAGGATCATTATATCCCCTTTGGCGGCATAGTCGCCGCGTACCTGGCCCGCAACTAACAAGGAATCGACGTGCGCTTCCAGATGTTGCACGCCGATTTTGACTGCTAAACGTAGCCCGGCCAATAGTGCTTCATATTCTGCCTCGTTGTTTGTGCTTTTAAAATCGAGGCGGATGGCATATGTAAGCTCTTGGCCGTCAGGGCTGACGAGTCGCAGACCTGCCCCCGCGCCTTCCTCGTTGGATGCACCATCGGTAAATAGTGCCCATACTTCTGAGGAGGGCGGTGGGGGCGCAGGATTTTGGGATTCTTCGCATTCTTGGATGCGATCCGCTGGTACTTCAGCGGCGAAATCAGCTAAGATTTGGCCTTTGATAGCAGGGCGCGGTTTGTAATGTATCGTATGTGCGCCCAGCTCAATTGCCCATTTTGCTAATCTCCCAGAGATGTCGGGTTTGGACAGGATCGGGCCGATCCTGTAATTGGTTAGCACTGTGATGATGTGGTTTACGAAGTAGCGTCGTAACCGTCTTGAAGCATGTACCAGTGCTAGTACCAATTTTTCCATGATTGAGTACCTCGTCTCCGGGTCGTTGAGCATTTTGCTGATATAATAGATGGGTGTTTGAACCCCCGCTCGTTCCACTATTAATACCGCGCCCACTGCGTTGTCTGCAGCGGATAGGTATAAGATGAGTGGCTCGTCTTTGCATGGTGCGGTTAGTGTTGGGAGTTGTATCAAACACTCCTTCATTTCCCGGAAGGCCTTTTCAGCCTCTGTGGTCCACTGGAACTGTTCTTTCTTTGAACAGCTTCGCAGGGTCTTGATGAAAGGGTATGACTTGGCTGCGTGGTTAGCCAAGAACCTGTTGAGTGCCGCCAGCCTTCCGGCTAGGCGTTGCATATCTTTCATCGATGCAGGCGATGGCATGCGCTCGATCGCCTGCACTTTTTCCGGGTTTACCTTGAATCCATCTTTGGTGACGATGAACCCAAGGAACTTGCCTTCTTCCATTCCAAACGAGCATTTCCCTGGATTGAGCTTCATGTTGACGCTTCGCAGAGTTTGGAATGTTCGTTCTATATCGGTGAGCATGGTATCTTCCTCCATGCTCATGACGACCAGGTCGTCCATATAGATTTCGACACTTTTGCTTATTTGACCGCGGAAAGTGTCGTTCATCAGTTTTTGGTAGGTTGAGCCCGCGTTGCGCAACCCAAACGGCATTTTTGTATAGCAGTAATTTCCGGTTGGGGTCCGGAATGCCGTTTTGTCTTCATCCTCAAGTGCCATTTGTACCTGGTGGTACCCTTTGTAGCAATCGAGGAAACACTTCCACCTAAATGGCGCGAGGTTATCGACCTTTTCGTCGATTTCTGGAAGCGCGTAACAATCCTTGGGGCAGGCCTTGTTAAGGTCCTTGTAATCGACGCACATGCGCCAGCCCCCGGATGGTTTTTCTACCATGACCGGGTTGGATAACCAAGTCTGGTACTTGACTTCCCGCAGTATACCTGCGGAGAGCAGTTCTTCGATCTGCTCTTGCATCGCCTGATTTTTTTCTGACCCAAGGTGGCGTTGGCCTTGGATCACTGGCTTGATACCTGGTTTGGTATTCAAATAGTGCTACGCTATTTCGCGTGGGACCCCTGTCATGTCTGCGGGAGTCCACGCGAAGATGTCTTGGTTCCTGAAGAGGAGCTGCTTCAGGTGCGCTCTGGTGGTCGAGGATAAGGCGTGACCCAATGTGACCTTCTGTTCCGGATGCTTTGGGTTGAGAACCCATTTTTCCGGTTGGCCGACGGGGGTGGGCCTTGCGATCTTTGTCGGACGTGCTTCGTCCGTCATCATGACGTCCTTGCGGGCGTAGATGATTGCAACCCCCGATTCGGTTGGGAAACCAACCGCGGAGTGGGGGACGGATGTGATCATATTGAAATCTCCTTGGGATTCTCTCCCAAGGAGGATGTCATAATTGGAGGTGTGAGGTAAAACCATGAAGTTTACCTCCTCCGTCCGCGTGTGTTTACCATTGGTAAGACGCACGGGAAATGTAATTTGACCTAGGGGAAAGACTGTTTCCCCTGCGAATCCGGCCAGCGGGTAATCTACGGCTTGCAACCGATCTTTGTCCTCTTGGTCAAATTGATTGAAGCATTGCTCGTAGATTATATCGGATGTACTGCCCGGGTCGATGAACAGACGCTCGGTGCAGTAATGGGCCAGCTGGCCTGAAATGACGACGGCGCGTCTATCACGCGGTCCGCCTCGGACTTTTGGGAAGACGACTTGCTCGTCTTTCCAATCATTGTCCGGTCTTCGTGCCGCTTTGCGCGGCCTACCCTTGCCTCCGTAGATCATGTGGGTGGAAGCCACGTACATGGCTTTCTTCCCGGAGGAGGTACCTTCGTTGTGAGGGGTGATATGCTTGGTGGGCTTTTGTCCACCTGGCAAAAGGTGTTGCAGTTTCCCCTCTTTCAACGCCCGCTCAATCTCCAGCCGGAGACTGATGCAGTTGTTGGTGGTGTGGCCCGAGTCCTTGTGGTACTCACAGTATAGTGTGAGGTCCTGACTTTTCTTGGACTTCATTGGTTGGGCCGGTCGCAAGAATTGTGGGTCTGCGAGGAGGACCTCTCTTGGCGACTGGTTGATCTCGGTCCATTTGCGGTCCCGAGATTCTTTTCTTGGTGCCCGAGTGTCTCGGGCAGGGTTGTAGCATTGTGGGTCAAACGTGTTGGGTTGCGGGAAATACGGTTTAGTAATATCCCGATTTCCTGCATCCCGGTTTCGTTTGTTGTTACGTTTGGACCCTTGGTGGGATGTTTCGGCTTGGGGCTTTGCCTTTTTGACGTGCGGTTCGAGCGACCGCTGTGTCTGGGCATATGTCTTGACTGCGGTCATGACATCCTCCCATTTTTTAGGCAAACCCTCCTTGCCAGAGATGGTCATGATCATCTCTCTGTCTTTGACGGCCCGAATAAAATGGTTTCGCGCCATTTGGTCCGCCACGTCGCCTATCTCTAGGCATTCTTTATTGTAACGGATGACGAATGCCTCGAGCGATTCGTCATCCCTTCGCCAGATGTTCATGACGTCCAACGAATCGCGTTCGTGGCGTCGCTGCTGGCTGAAATGGGCGAGGAACTTGGCGCGCAAGTCCTCGAAAGAATCCAGTGATCCCACTGGCAAAGAATCAAACCATGCCCTCGCCAGACCGATAAGGGTCTGGGGGAAAAAATTGCACCAGGTGGGTTCGTCCCACCTGCCATTGACGCCTGCGCCTGTGAAGATGTTCATGTGGTCGTCCGGGTCGGTCGAGCCACTGTATTTCCCAATGTTGACTGGGAATTTTGTCGTGGTGATATCGGCGTTGGCGATGTGCGGGACGAATTTTGAATTTTCGGCCGCGGCCCTTGGCCTGT
Organism: Helianthus annuus; assembly: GCF_002127325.2. NCBI lineage: Eukaryota > Viridiplantae > Streptophyta > Magnoliopsida > Asterales > Asteraceae > Helianthus > Helianthus annuus. The sequence goes on along the minus strand of NC_035435.2, from coordinate 5,746,475 downwards.
ATGGTTCGTGCACAGGGCGCTTTGCCGCCCTGAGGTATGTAGTGCGGGGGTGACTGGGAGGAACATAGTTGCGTCCCCCCGGTCTGCTGCTGGTGTCGTGAGACTCCCCGCGGTAGGTTTGATCGTCGGGGTCGGTATGACCGTACCCTTCCGTGTAAGGTTGCGGGCCCAGTCGGCTCTGGATGCCTGGGCCGCGCCTGGAGGCTGACCGCCTCCTATCTTCGCCATAGGGGCCCAGGCGGGTATGCACTGGCCCTCTGGAGCGGGACTCATATGAGGAAGTATCCTCGTTGAGTGTATTGACCGAACAGTAAGATGATCCACGGTCGTCATGTCGGCTTCTGGAAGCCGGACGTGAGTGCAACCTGCCAGCGTATTGGAGTATACGGTTGGCAGGTGTGTGTTGTATTGGAGTAGGCCCAGCTTGTACGTTTGCTTCCGTACAAGCGCGGTTGTAAGCCGCTATCAGCAGGTCAGTCTGCTGTTGGTACCAGGAGTGTAAGTCCACGCCTGGTGGGAGCACAGTTGGGGCCTGTGATAAATCGTGTCCGAACGCAAAGGATGGGATCCTTTGGGTGGACGTGCCAATGTGTCCGGGTTGGGGGGTCGAAGGGTGGACCCCTGTTGGGACCGGGGGATTTGGATTATCCGCATTGGTGTTTTGGTTATCAGTCATGATCTTGAGAGGGAGAGGGATGGATTAAAAAGTGCTAAGAGTAGCGGTGGGCGCCAATGATGAAACAATGGTTAACCGGGCAGGGTTAACACACTGGTCTCGTCAAGAAGGGTTAATCCCTTCCTCTCGGAGATCGCTGGCTGGGTAACCGGTGGATGATCTCCTGCACAAGGAAACAAGCCGTGACTCGTAACAAGGAGGATGGGGTGGGGGGTGCTCCTTGTTACCACTCTCCGGCGTGAGAATCAGTAGTTTGCTTGAGAAGCAAAGTAAGATAGTAGTAGTAGTGAGAGAGTTGTGTAGAGATACCTCAAACCTGGTTTGGGGTCGGTATTTATAGCCGAGGAGTGAAGGAGGAGATTGATGGATGGGCTGACGACGAGCTGCACCGTTGCAGGTGTGTCAGTCTCGCCGGCCGTGGGGGTTACGCCACGTCAGCCCATTGCTTTAATAGCTCTGACAGGGGACTGTCGCCGGCGCCACTTGCCTCGTGGTGTCAGCCACTTGCATGGCGTGTCAGTCCACTTGTTGGATATGCAGGATGCGGTGCGAGCCGCATCGCTGGTAACGTCTGAAGTTACCGCGTCTCCTACTTGTGATCAAGAAATACGCGAGATGCGGTGTTGGCCGCGTCATCGCATGTGGAGACTATTTGCTCGCTTCCCTTGTCGTGACGAAAATGGCCATATGATGCGGTGCCAGCCGCATCGATATGTTCATCTTCTTTCGTACTTAGGTCAAGCTATTCATCTTCGGACCGAATGGGTTCGAAGGATGTGACCGCGTGGGTGCGGTTTGCTTACTGGTAGGGGTTTGTTTGATGCGGGTAATGGTCGTTTTGGGACCATACCCCTTCACCAAGCATCATATGTCTATATCAATTTATCCATCTAACTACTTTCTATAACACTACTCTAACATCAACATTACACAATTCATCATAAATCTTCACTATACTTCATCTTCCTACAATTCTAAGTGGGTTTTATCCTAACTCATCAATACCATCCAAATTAAGCATATTACAACTTTAACACATTGATATTAACTAACATTCATATTCAATTTCATAATACATTCACGGATTACACATAACCCACTTCATCAAATATCACCAAAACATTAAATTCAACTTACCACTTGCTTATTAGAGCTAGATGATGAGAGATCTTCATCCATGCAATGTTTTTCCTTTGATCTTGGGTTTGATTTGGCTGAATTTGCATTCTTGTTCTTGAGAGGATTTATCCTCTTTCTTCCTCTCCATATACGACACACACACACACTACACATAGTAAAATTCTGCCTTTTACATTTAATCTAAACTTCATCCTAAATCTCCAAATTCAGCCCCTCATGTTTGTTATGTATTCATAATTGTCCCAAATTCATTCTTTATTTGTTTTAACTAAACCATTTAAATGGTTAAATAATCTAGTCATTTTGTTTTATGTTTCATCATATGGAATCGTATGATGAATGTAAATATTCGAGTTTTGGGGCCTTACACATACATAGTGTTCAACTGCTCCTGAGAAACGGAGCCGACCTCCTTCAGATGTTTCAGCTCAGCGGCTAACTCTTCTTTCTCCTCCACCAACACCGCCATCTCCCTCTCCCAAGCTCGCTCCCTCTGCTCCAACATAGCTCCAGCCCCCTGAGCCAAAAACATCATAAAGAATCCAAAAGCAGTTGGAAAATATAATAAAAAAAAAGGGAGGGGGAGAGAAAGGCTATATACTTTCTCCTCTTACAATTTTCGCTCAGCCTCAACCACTTGACATCGAAGTTCGGCAGCAACAGACTGGGAAGTCTTGAGTTCACCCTTGAGTTCTTCATTCGTCCTACTCAAATCATCAACCCGCCGCAACATGCCGGCACCCCTGAAAAAGCTCTCACAGAGCGACATGCTATACTGATCCTCAAAAAGGTCATCCCTCAAAGCAGAATTCAGGAACCTATGAGAGGGAGGAACAGCATGACTCAAAAAATCCATGTCAGTCTCAGGGGTCCCTATCACCGAAGAATGTGTTATTTTCCACTTAGGAACATAGGTGAAGGGAAGGGCATCAGCAAACAGGGGAGCCAAAGGGGATCGAGGAGCAAGACCATCAAACTGAGAAGGTTTGCTGGTCCCAGTAGCATAATGAGGAGAAACCTCAAAGGCTGAGGCAATGCGGGCAATGCTTACTTCTAGAGTCTTATCCCGAACACGGGAAGAGGAAGGACCAGTAGGAATCTCTATTGGGTCATGAGAGCTTCCCTACTCAGACAGAGAAAAAAGAACGTCAAAAACCTCCCAAAACGAATGTAAGGCAACAAGCAAAAGAAAAGATAAAGCTCACCAATAAAGGTGCACTCACAAGGCTGGAGGACCGCAGGTGCTTAGACAAGGAACCTTTAACCCCGACAGGGGGAAGTTCGGAAGTGGCCTTTGTTGAAGGAGGGGGTTTCTGTCCGCTGGCACTCCGGAGCCTTTGTCGGATGTCACGGGGAGCAGGGGTTGGTTTAGGGCTTACAGCTTTCCTCTTACGAGCCAAACGGATCTCCAGATCCTCATCATTGTCATGACTAGATTGCTTAACGGGAAGGGGATCAGGGGAACTCTCCTCCCCATCAAATGAAGTCCCCTCGCTTACTTCCACAGCAGCGGAGCCCCCGGCCTGAGCAGACCCTCCGGTAACCTGCATCCCAGTACTCCGATTCAAACCCGGATCAACCTCATCACCAACCACAAACTTAACATCCTTGGAATCCCCTTGGAGCAGTCTCCACAAAGTCAACTCTGCATAAGAAGAAACACTAAAGATGATTGCACAAATCCCAAGGAGCAAAAAACAGATAACAGCAAATCCAGGGCAGAAAGACACCTTTTTTACCGAAAAAAGCTTTGATACGAACTGAATAGGAAGGGCTCAATCCCCCCATAGCCAGAATTCCCTCAGGAAAAGTGAAAGCCCTCGTCGAATTTTCATACATACGCTTCCACTGAACGATCTCATCAGTAGATAAAATGGGGATGCTGTCTTCAATAGCAGCTTCGGCATCCTTCGGTGGTGGAGATTCCGGTATCATGGCAGCAGAAACGAAAATAAACCTACTCTTCCATTCTTTAGGGTAAGTGGAGGTCGGCATAAAATTATAACAGGGTTTCGATACGCTATTCTGTCGTTTGGCGAAAGTAAACCAATCCCCACCAGAGATCAGTTTATAGAACATGCAGAACAAGGGGACAGATGGCTCGCCGGAAACCGCCGCACAAGGCAACTCGAAATGCACCACCCTCATAAGCCCTAGAGGGTGCAGTTGAGAGAAATGAACACCGAAGTGCTGCAACAAGGCTATATTGAAAGGGGAAAAGGGATACCGGACCCCACAGGAAGAAAATGCCAAGGTGTAAAGGACAATCCTATCAGGGGTACATTCAGCCGGTTCATCAGGGCCCGACAAGGTGGGAGAGAAACGCTCAGGAATGTTGTAAGTCTCGACAAAGGACTTCAAGTCCTTCGCTGACAAGACTGATCGAATTGCGAAACGTCCGGTGCGGCTCATGGTTAAAAGAGAGATGGTGATCGGAGAAGTATGACGGAAAGAAAGAAAGAACCAGAAGGAATTGAGAGGAAGTTTGAAAGGTAATGGGGGTATTTAAAGAGAATAACTGACACACAGAAAACCGTCACATCACACGTCCCTTCAAAATTTAAAAAGGGTGCACGTGTATCTAGGGGATTAACCCCCGCCATTAGTGTTCGGCGAAATGATGGGCCTAGTGGGAAGAAAGGGCAATCAATAGTTAGTAAAAAACGGGCCCACATTTGTAGCCCAAAAAGATTAACCTCCTTCTTGCACAGTTGTGACTCAGCCCCGAATCATGAGTCTTGGGTCTCAGAACCAGGGACTAAAGATGACTTGACGACGGGCCTATGGGTTGCCCCATTTACCCATCTTGGGCAATTCTCGCGTGGGCCCAACAAGATATAAGCCCAACAGTGGCTTACCTTGCCCATTAAGGCTCTCCTTTTATAAAACGAGCGGGAAACTAGGATCAGAGGATGCAGGCTGCATTTATTGCTCGATTGGAAAAGGATCTTTGGCTGGAAATTGTACTTCCCAGCCGGAAGCATTTAATGAAGCTGCCATCTTACCGTTGGGGGCCAGACACGTGTCTGAGCCCTCCAAAGACTCTTAGAATCCGTCGGATCACCTCATTGAAATATCTCACATGGAAGATAAGACCTTGAGGTTATATAAGGGAGAAAGAGGATGATCACAAACCAGATTGAAGGTATCACATTTAAAGCTCTCTCTCTCATTTACTCCTCTCTCATTTATTCCGACCAACATTCTCATACATTAAACACACATACATTATTTGGATTCACACATTAGAGGAAACATTCCGGTGATCACACTCATCGGAATAAGCTCCTCCAACTCTCCGGCAAGTTTACTTATTCTCACGCCGGAGCTTGGTCACGAATCCCTCTCCCGGGGCCACACTAACGGTTTACTTTTTTTGTAGCGACGAAGGCCGGGATATCTTGACGTCAGCGAAGACCCCTTTAAACGTCACCAGAGATTTGGGTATTCGACACACACACACACACATATATATATATATATATATATATATATGTATCTTTGTTTTGTTTTTGTGCAAAAAAAATTAAAAGTATAGTAGTAGCTTTAAAACAAAATTGAAAACATAAGTCTAAGTGTTATGACAATTGATAAGCTTAAAAAATTTATCATTTTATCATAGTAAACCATGATTAGACAATATTTGACACTCACTTTCATTCAAATGGCAAGAGCACTTTCAAATACAAGTTCCTTCGTATTTTTGAGGTTCATAAAAACTTCATAAGTAATAGAACTTTTCAACATGTCTTCGTCATTTAATTTCGAAATTATACATATATACCTCTAATAACTCATAACTAGAGCTTATAACTTTTTATATAATCTTCAACTACTCATACTAGCTCCGCACGAACGCCTTTTCTTCTTCAACCCTCTAAATTATGCACATTTTTATATATGTGGTATAATAATCCGCACGTTTTGCCGTTGATGGGAATTCATAGACCGCACCTTGTTATCTTCGTCAAACACTAATAATAAATAAACTTTAAGTAAACATAAAGACCCTACACGAAAGTTGCAATGGGGATATAAAGGTTTTTGTCTCAATGGTCTAATGGAGTTACTTTAGGCTTGCAGACAAACTTTTAGATAACAGTCATATGGCATCATTATTTATATAAAATATATCAAAACGGGACCCTTGTTTAATCCACCAACCGTTTTTGCATCTATTTCATTATTAACTTATTTAATACAAAACTAGTTACATTCTTTGTATGATGGAAATTTCTAGTGATAATTATTTATATATATATATATATATATATATATATATAAAAGGAACTTGTTAGCTATAGAAATATTTAACCTTTCTTGGAAAAGCTATCAAAGTTTTAGTATTTGAAATTATATATTATAAATTAGCAACCAGTTTTGGCTGCTCTAAGTTGTACGCTATGTATAAAAGGTGTTTTGTGCATATGTATGTTGTACAATCGATTATTTGTTGTACCCATGACTACCTTACCTCTCTTTGCTACGTGTTGCCTCTTCATCTTCTGCTTTCTTTTGCTTATCTTCTGCTCATCTCATCTTTTTCATTTTACTCATCAATAGTACAAATTTAGAGATAGAGAGAGGGACTCTAGAGACGAGGGTTGGCCGGTGGAGGTGATCGATGGTTGCGGTACTCATGTTCTAACTGTAGCGCGCAGCAAGCCATCACCGATTGTTCCCACGATTCGTCACCACAAACCCCCTGGAAAATCGTGTTTGCTTTTATTATTTTTTGTCCAATCTTCTACCTAAATCTCTTAAAGAAAGATGAATGGGGAAATCGCCGAAGACGAAAGTGCCGCACACACCACGCTCTTTTTCACTCTCTTTCGACCACACTCATAAATATTACCCATCTTCCACTTCACTACCGTTCAATCGCCATTGCATTCATTGTGTTAAATCCCCCAATTTTGTTTCAGTCATGCTTCTTCCCTGATATTAGGGTTTTCGGAGACCATGCTTCCTTAATCACACGGTAATTATTGCTCATGTGTTTATTTATCACTGAAATTAGTTTAAATAGTGTGTTTGTTTGTAGCTTTTTTGATGTTAACTTTTGATATTTGTGTGTTTATGATGTTGTGATATTGTTTATGTGTTTGTATAGAAGATATTGTTTGTTGAAATTTGTGCTATGTTGTGTTGCCGATGTTATGTTTAGTGAAAGTTGTTGTGGATGATTGTATTGTTTATTGCAAATGAGGTTTTGTTAGGTGATGGAAGGGATGATGATGAATACATTCAGCTCGGATCTTGGGTTATGGTTACTAGCTTCATGCTCGGTTTTGAAGTTTTCAAAAGTTGCGAGTGGTTAAGATTTTAGTACCCACTTAAGAGATGAACTAGGAAGTTTGATTTAAATTTATTGTATGCATATGTTGAAAAGCATGTCACTCTATTTGATTAAGAATGAACGTACACACATGCACTCTAGGCTTTAAACTCCCAGCATGTACAACATATGACAATGGAATGTACACAGCTGGGATCTTGCTTACGTTGGACTATTTTTGGGATGTAGGTTCAGTAGGTGAAGAAAACAGGAAGCCAATCGGTTTAAGCCTGGACTCAGGTGCTGCGTGAGATTAGGCATTGCAAAAGACGGTTGATATGCTCATTTCGGTTGCTCTGTTCATTCGAATTGTGAGATTTCTTTGCCTTGGTGGTTGTGTTGACTTTTTTGTATGACTGCTTTGCACATTGAATGGTGTTATGCTGATTATTGATCATGGGTTTAATCTAATATTATGGGTCAGTAAAAGAGTTGCATTTGATTTGAAAATTAGCGATTTAGTTGTTGTCCTAGGGTCGAAAACGTATATACCAAAAAAAATCTATAGAACTGGGGGGTCGAAAACGTATATACCAAAAAAATTCTATACGAAAACTACATATATAACACTACTGAGCGAAAAGTTCGGGGGGCCGGGCGCCCCTCCCTGCCCCTTCTATACTTCGCCACTGGGTCCTGTGAAAAACAACAATAAGAACCAACAATGTGTCCATGCTGGTAAGTGCTTTTGTTGGTAGTTTTGAGGCTCACACTTTTGTCATTCTTGCATTGCATTTTAGTATTTGAAAACCTGTCATTCTTGAATCTTTTTGTGGGACTTTATCTTTTTTTGATGTTATTAAGTGTCTGGTACATGGGTTTTGCAGAAAGCATGGATGGTAAAGGAGGGTATGCAGAAAGTATGGATGGCAAAGGAGGGTATGCAGAAAACATGGTTGATAAAGGGGTGTTGGAAGATGATCAACCAATTGCTGGGAAAAGATAGATTTGAAAGAAGAAATCAAACAACTTAACTGAGAACTCACGTTACAGGAGGACACATTCAAGTGATTACGAATGGAAACAGAATAATCCATTTCATCATGGAGCGCAAAACAAATGGGATTCATAAGTTGTATAAATAAGACATATGAAGAAAACGCCTCGCTCACACGCAGGAAAATTTACAAGGCCCCGCGGGGCAACGCCCGCGGGTCGAAATTCTAGTTTGATACAATAAGTAAGAAATAGATGATGTGAGAAGAAGCAGTATTCAACGAAAAGTAAGACCGTCAAGTTCATTATGCCACTATTTTGATATAAAAGTCAAATAATTATATTTTATTATATATTGCAAATATACGGTTGCGACACGTTTTTTTTCTCTAAGATTCGATTAAAGTTTTATTTAAATGACTCAAATATAGTTGATTTTTAGTATCGTAAGTTATAGTGAGTGGCAGAATGGTAACAGTATTGTGACGAACTGATACCAATACCGCTCAAA